>NC_047522.1:12073061-12241775 GCF_902827115.2 Pseudochaenichthys georgianus | reverse complement strand
CTGCTGCTGTGAAGAAGGCCGACTATGGGTGCCGATGGGCGGACGGCAAAGCACCGCAAAGTAGACCCCCTTTAAGTGTAGCCAGGGGCACGAGCAAAATCCTCCATGGAGGTTGGGTGCTGCTGCTGTGAAGAAGGCCGACTATGGGTGCCGATGGGCGGACGGCAAAGCACCGCAAAGTAGACCCCCTTTAAGTGTAGCCAGGGGCACGAGCAAAATCCTCCGTGGAGGTTGGGTGCTGCTGCTGTGAAGAAGGCCGACTATGGGTGCCGATGGGCGGACGGCAAAGCACCGCAAAGTAGACCCCCTTTAAGTGTAGCCAGGGGCACGAGCAAAATCCTCCATGGAGGTTGGGTGCTGCTGCTGTGAAGAAGGCCGACTATGGGTGCCGATGGGCGGACGGCAAAGCACCGCAAAGTAGACCCCCTTTAAGTGTAGCCAGGGGCACGAGCAAAATCCTCCATGGAGGTTGGGTGCTGCTGCTGTGAAGAAGGCCGACTATGGGTGCCGATGGGCGGACGGCAAAGCACCGCAAAGTAGACCCCCTTTAAGTGTAGCCAGGGGCACGAGCAAAATCCTCCATGGAGGTTGGGTGCTGCTGCTGTGAAGAAGGCCGACTATGGGTGCCGATGGGCGGACGGCAAAGCACCGCAAAGTAGACCCCCTTTAAGTGTAGCCAGGGGCACGAGATTCTTGAGGGTGTGATCATCTTGGTTTAGTCCGTGGGGGAGTGCTTAAGTTCGGGGGCCCGGGGACCCAAGGTGCTCGAGGTTCTGGAGGTACATGGGAGGGATCCTGGAGCTCCTCAGTCCGTGTTTTGGGGGTCTTGGAGCGGCCACAGAGAGGTGCTTTTCCCCGGGGTATGTCATGGAAGTCTGAAATAACCTGTTTGCTCATGTCAGGGAGAGATGCTGGGGCTGCTGCGTCCGTGTTTTGGGGGTCTTGGAGCGGCCCCGAAGAGGTGGCTTTGTCGGTGTACGTAATGTAAGTGTGAACTAGCCTGTTTTCTCAAGGCAGGGAGGGATCCTGGAGCTCCTTAGTCCGTGTTTTGGGGGTCTTGGAGCGGCCACAGAGAGGTGCTTTTCCCCGGGGTATGTCATGGAAGTCTGAAATAACCTGTTTGCTCATGTCAGGGAGAGATGCTGGGGCTGCTGCGTCCGTGTTTTGGGGGTCTTGGAGCGGCCCCGAAGAGGTGGCTTTGTCGGTGTACCTAATGGGTAAGAAAGCCAGTCTACACAGGTCGTGAAATGTGATTGAAATGTACAGAGTGCTGTACATTTCAATCACTTTGAATGGGAGTGGTGAGGTGTGGATGAAATGGCCATATCTCCCTTATATTCACAGCAACGTTACCCATCTTTCACACACTAATTCATGGGTAACAGAGCCATGTGCACCATGCATTTAAAGTAATGTTAGCCAGCTTTCAGACACTAATTCCTGGGGAAGAAAGTCACCCTGGTCGGGTCGGGAAATGTGATTGAAATGTACAGAGTGCTGTACATTTCAATCACTTTGAATGGGAGTCGTGAGGTGTGGATGAAATGGCCATATCTCCCTTAAATTCACAGCAACGTACCCATCTTTCACACACTAATTCATGGGTAACAGAGCCATGTGCACCATGCATTTAAAGTAATGTTAGCCAGCTTTCAGACACTAATTCGTGGGGAAGAAAGTCACCCTGGCCGGGTCGGGAAATGTGATTGAAATGGACAGAGTGCTGTACATTTCAATCACTTTGAATGGGAGTCGTGAGGTGTGGATGAAATGGCCATATCTCCCTTATATTCACAGCAACGTTACCCATCTTTCACACACTAATTCATGGGTAACAGAGCCATGTGCACCATTCATTTAAAGTAATGTTAGCCAGCTTTCAGACACTAATTCGTGGGGAAGAAAGTCACCCTGGCCGGGTCGGGAAATGTGATTGAAATGGACAGAGTGCTGTACATTTCAATCACTTTGAATGGGAGTCGTGAGGTGTGGATGAAATGGCCATATCTTCCTTAAATTCACATCAAACTCACCCAGCTTTCACACACTATTTCATGGGTAACAGAGCCATGTGCACCATGTATTTAAAGTAATGTTAGCCAGCTTTCAGACACTAATTCGTGGGTGATAAAGGCCTGTACATCTCCCTGTTTGAAAGGGCCATATCTCCCTTAAATTCACAGCAAATTTACCCATCTTTCATACACTATTTCATGGGTAATAAAGCCATGTGCACACTGTATTTAAAGGGCTGCAGGAACACTTTACCCGCCTTGTAAACACCTTCTCCTGGGTAAAACAATCCATGTATTTCCGCCTGCTTTCCATCAGCACCCGCCAGTCATTTCAAACGGTTTCAAATCGTTTTTTCACTTTTAAAAACAGCTTTCTGCCCTGTAAATGATTTCTAATCATTATTACCGTCATGGAGGAGCTGCAGGGACACTTTACCCGCCTTTTAAACACCTTTTCCTGGGTAAACAATCAATTTATTTCCGCCTGCTTTCCATCAGCACCCGCCAGTCATTTCAAACGGTTTCAAATCGTTTTTTCACTTTTAAAAACAGCTTTCTGCCCTGTAAATGATTTCTAATCATTATTACCGTCATGGAGGAGCTGCAGGGACACTTTACCCGCCTTTTAAACACCTTTTCCTGGGTAAACAATCAATTTATTTCCGCCTGCTTTCCATCAGCACCCGCCAGTCATTTCAAACGGTTTCAAATCGTTTTTTCACTTTTAAAAAGAGCTTTCTGCCCTGGCAATGATATCTAATCATTATTACCGTCATGGAGGAGCTGCAGGAACACTTTACCCGCCTTCTAAACACTTATTCCTGGCTAAAACAATCAATGTATTTCCGCCAGGGTCACAGCCTGCTGCTGCTGCTGCTGCTGCGGCGGCTGCTGCTGCTGCTCTCCCTCCCTAAATTCACATCAAACTCACCCAGCTTTCACACACTATTTCACGGGTAATAAAGCCATGTGCACACTGTATTTAAAGTAATGTTAGCCAGCTTTCAGACACTAATTCCTGGGGAAGAAAGTCACCCTGGACGGGTCATCAAATGTGATTGAAATGGACAGATTCCTGTACATTTCAATCACTTTTAATGGGAGTCGTGAGGTGTGGATGAAATGGCCATATCTTCCTTAAATTCACATCAAACTCACCCAGCTTTCACACACTATTTCATGGGTAATAAAGCCATGTGCACACTGTATTTAAAGTAATGTTAGCCAGCTTTCAGACACTAATTCCTGGGGAAGAAAGTCACCCTGGACGGGCCATCAAATGTGATTGAAATGGACAGATTCCTGTACATTTCAATCACTTTTAATGGGAGTCGGTGTGGATGGCCTGTTGAATCCGATTTTGAGCACTCTTTTCCCCGCATAAACTAGTTTAAATCACCGTTAAACACTTATTCTGTTGATGTCTATATAACCGACTTCCCGCTATGCATTAAGTCGGTTATATGGACCCTGTACACTAGGCATACCGCGGCCGGTAGTAAATGTCCAACCATTGTACCCTCTGGTCCCTAGGGTATGTTAGGGTTGTGGCCATGGATAACCCAGGATCAGCGGAATATGTGGAGACCGGAGAACATGAAACTGAATAGTTTCGTGATGGTTCCCAAGCAGGAGCATGTGAACGGGTACAGTCTGATGAGTCACTGTCCCCAGCAGGTGACCGTCTAAGGCGTTGGCTGGAACTGGGCGAGACAAAAGAACCCGGTCTATTCCCAACTGCAGCATAAGCTTCTCGTCCATTATATTTGCGTCCGAGTCAATAAAAACAGCAAGAGCCTGAGAGCTATCCGGTAATAGCAACCTGGCCTGGCTCAATGGTCTCTGAGCGGGAACAAATCCAGGGGTTTGGCTCACCAGTATGTTCCCCATTACTGCTGAGCCTTGCCTTTTACCGGGCAGTGAGAAACAAAATGGCCGGCCCGGCTGCAGTAGAGACACAGGTTACGACGTCTGCGATGCTCACATTCCTCCAAAGTGAGGTTGGTGCGACCCACCTGCATGGGCTCATCCCCCCCTGGTTGCGGCTCTGGAGTGAGGTGAGGAGTCGCAACCAAACTCGGACGTCGGGGCGCCCAGGCATGTTGAACTCCCTCCGATCGTCACTCCCGTCTCCATGTCTGGATGCGCCGATCCATGCGGGAAGTCAGTTCAATCAACCCATCCAGTGAATTGGGCAGATCAAACGACACCAGCTCGTCTTTAATGTAATCCGCCAAACCACGCAGATAGGCGTCACACTGGGCTGCAGAATTCCAGTTGCTGAGGCTGGGTGCGAAACTCAATGGCATAATCCACCACAGATCCATTACCCTGGCTCAGGTTCAGTAGTCCTCCTGCAGCATCTGGACCCACAGACACGGGTCCAAACACCTTGCGCAGCTCCGCAGAAAAAGCGGGGAACAAAGAGCAGGCGGGTGTTTGTTGCTCCCATTCCGCTGTGCCCCACAGTCGGGCTTTCCCAGTCAAATGATTGACCGTGAACGCCACACGAGCAGCTTCAGAAGCGAAAGTGTGTGGCTAAACAGGATAGAACAGTTCGTAAGAAACGGGCTGCAGCCCTCCGGTTCCCCGGCGTAGCGCTCCGGAGTTCCCACCCGAGGCTCCCATCCCATGTAAATCCCATCAGAGGTGATGCAGAAGCGGGTGTCGACGGCATAGGAATAGGCGCTGGAGCGGCCACTCCTGACACTAGCTGCTGCGCAGTAGCCGTTAGCTGCTGTAGCTGCGCAGATAAATAGGTTAGGTTCTGGTCATGTGAAGAGTTAGCATGATGAGCCTCGGTGGCCAGGGCGGCTATCGAGGCTTCCTGCCTCTGGAGAGCGTCCTCAACTCTCTCGAAACGGTCTCTTGGTGAAGAGGAGTGCGCTGGGTCCATGTTCTGGCCAGATTGTTCTGTCACAATCTTAAGGAGAACCCAAATGCAGCACTCGAGAAACCAAGGAGAATTGGTAATAGACTTTATTTGAGATTCCACTGGATCTGAGGAATACCAACCGAGCAGTTTAACGCACCGGAGGACAGCGGGCAGAAGGTGAGTCAGGGACAGGCAGAGAGTCAGGGAGTAAGCGAGGCGGTCAGCGTAGATACAGGCAGGGTCGGATAACAGGCCAGACAGGATAGTCGAGGGACAGGCAGGATCTGCAGGCAGAGCAGGCAGATCGAGGACAGGCAGGGTCGGAACCGGGTAGGCAATCTGGTATCAAACGCGGGAAAGACAAGCATGAGGCAAATTACAATATGGCAAAGAGTGTGTGTAAGGTGCGGGTTTAAATACTGGCAGAAGCTAATGGGTGCAGAAGAGAAAGAGAGTGAGCTAACGAGTGGGTGTGGAAAACAGGTGAGACAGGTGAATGGAAAACTACTGGTGAATGATGGAGCAGACTATGACAGGGCTGGTGTAATGCGTAGGCTACTAACTGGCTAATCACTGCTGTGTGTAATGTTAACTTGCAGAAAATGAAGAGAAAGTCAACAGACATCTCTTCTTATTTTAAGAAGAAGATGAGTAAAGGAGAGACAGAGCTGGCAGGGGAGCAGCAGCATAGGGCTCGTGAGGAGATGGCCATACATGCTAGAAAGTACATGTGGAACTCTGTGTTGTAAAAGTGAAACTAAAACCTAAATACAGTTTTATTAATGTGATTGTGACCTTTTTAATCATTTAAGTCTTCTACACACTTTAGGTCGTCTGCAGCTCCTTCAAAATGAAATGAGAATCTATGCAGTTTTTCCTCTTCTGTGTTCTGAGGTTATGAGCCGACCATTAGTCACGTTTGTTTTCATAATGTTCTGTTTGCTAATTTAAAAAAAGGGTAACCAGTTTGTTTATAAAGTATAAATATACATTTTCAAAACAAATGGAATACAAGCTATTACTCTCACCACAGTGGCCTCATCTAAAAAAAATACAAATATGTCTCGTCACCTATTTTCTGTTTAATACTATAAATAATAAATAATAAAAGGTGGTGTTTTGTATCATTTATAATGTTTTGAATGTGCTATAAAGGTCAATAATAGATGGTGTTTTTGTGTTCAATCACAGTATGTATTTACCATTTTATACCCCTTTTTTGGGTCCTGTTGAAATAAAATAGTCATGTTTTAAAACTTGATTTAATAAAGTCATGTCAATCATCTTTGATGTGACACAAACAGCTTTGTTCAGTCTAAAACAATTTATAACCTAGAGACATAATATAACTGAAGAACATGTTGTGTTGCTTTGTGTATTGTATGTGTTGAGAATGCTGAACATGTTGCGCCTTACAATAAAGGAACTTATTTAAATTAAGCTCTATTTGTCTTTTTAAAAAGGAAAGAACAACTAGCATATATAAAAAACAAAACAATAAATCACCAACACATGTATAACACAAAACAAGGTTCTTTTAAATGTTGTTTGAAGTAAAATGTTAACTATCCGTATTATATTCACTTCAGATGAATAGTATCAGAACATTTAAAATAAGAAACCAAAGTATATCAGTAGGTGATTCTCTTTGCCATTGTTTTGATCTAGTCTACACTTTTACAACAATTAAATGCTTGGTTTTGGTGGGCCACCCCAAGATTTTCAGTGGCCTCATTTGGCCACCCCTATGAATAATTTCTGGAGGCGCCACTGTGGACTCCTGAACCCGACAACTCCGCCCTCTATGTTAGAGGCAGAGCTGGAGTATGACGGGGGATCAACACCAATCTCCCGGGGGGAGGTCACTGAGGTCGTCAAACAACTCCACAGTGGCAAAGCCCCGGGGGTGGATGAGATCCGCCCGGAAATGCTGAAGGCTCTGGGTGTTGAGGGACTGTCATGGTTGACACGTCTCATCAACGTTGCGTGGAAGTCGGAAACAGTACCGAAGGAGTGGCAGACCGGGGTGGTGGTCCCCCTTTTCAAAAAGGGGGATCAGAGGGTGTGTGCCAATTACAGAGGCATCACACTACTCAGCCTCCCCGGGAAAGTTTACTCCAAGGTACTTGAAAGGAGGGTCAGGCCGATTGTCGAACCTCAGATTGAGGAGGAACAATGCGGATTCCGTCCTGGTCGTGGAACGACGGATCAGCTTTTTACTCTCGCAAGGATCCTGGAGGGGGCCTGGGAGTACGCTTATCCGGTCTACATGTGTTTTGTAGACATGGAGAAGGGGTATGACCGGGTTCCCAGGGAGTTACTGTGGGAGGTGCTGCGGGAGTATGGGGTGAGGGGGTCTCTACTCAGGGCCATCCAATCTCTGTACTCCCAAAGCGAGAGCTGTGTCCGGGTCCTCGGCAGTAAGTCGGACCCATTTCCGGTGAGGGTTGGCCTCCGCCAGGGCTGCGCTTTGTCACCAATCCTGTTTGTAATATACATGGATCGGATTTCGAGGCGTAGTCGTGGGGGGGGGGGGGGTCTGCAGTTCGGTGGACTAAGGATTGCACCACTGCTTTTTGCAGATGTTGTGGTTCTGATGGCTTCATCGGTCTGCGACCTTCAGCACTCACTGGATCGGTTCGCAACCGAGTGTGAAGCGGCTGGGATGAGGATCAGCACCTCCAAATCTGAGGCCATGGTTCTCAGCAGGAAACCGATGGACTGTCCACTCCAAGTAGGGAATGAGTCCTTACCCCAAGTGAAGGAGTTCAAGTATCTCAGCGGGAGCGGTATTGCAGTCGCTTTACCGCACCGTTGTGACGAAAAGGGAGCTGAGCCAGAAGGCAAAGCTCTCTGTCTACCGGGCCATTTTCGTTCCTACCCTCACCTATGGTCATGAAGGATGGGTCATGACCGAAAGAACGAGATCCGGATACAAGCGGCCGAGATGGGTTTCCTCCGCCGGGTAGCCACCCCTCCCTTAGAGATAAGGTGAGAAGTTTGGTCATCAGGGAGGGACTCGGAGTTGAGCCGCTCCTCCTTCGCGTCGAAAGAAGCCAGTTGAGGTGGTTCGGGCACCTAGTTAGGATGCCACCTGGGCGCCTCCCTAGGGAGGTGTTCCAGGCACGTCCAGCTGGGAAGAGACCAAGGGGAAGACCTAGGACCAGGTGGAGGGATTATATCTCTTCGCTGGCCTGGGAGCGCCTTGGGATCCCCCAGTCAGAGCTGGTTGATGTCGCCAGGGAAAAGAAAGTTTGGGGCTCTCTGCTGGAACTGCTACCCCCGCGACCCGACCACGGATAAGCGGGAGAAGATGGATGGATGGATGGCCACTGTGGACCGCGTAGGCTGCATACTCCGAAGGGTGCAGCCCCTGAATTGAGACACGGGCCCCGTCTCAGGTGGACTATTTTCATTTCCTCGCTCCTCGGTCTCACCGGAAGTTGATTTGTCTGTGCCATCTTGAGTACCGTCCCATGGCTCTTATTTCTGCCGGAGGACCGAGGATCGAGGAGCGATAATGGAGGAGCGATAACCGAGGAACCACCAGACCATCCTCCGATGAAATCCTCAGACACTCGCCCCGCCCCCTTACTGTGTATCGCTCACTGATTGGACGATGCAGCGCATGCACTGATCTGATGCTTCTTGACATGAGAGCAGTTTCCCAGCGGATTGAAGAAAATACATGAAACTCACGAGAGTCACTCCTCAGTTTATTGTGTTTTGTTTCAATTCATGTATCATTTAGTTACAAATATGTGATATATCTGAACAACAAAGTGGTCAAAAATCATTTTATTAATTTATTGGAAGCATTTTCATGATCGCTTTTTTCGTTTTACATTTTCATTTATTGTCATGTCAATCAATCAATCAATGTTTATTTATATAGCCCAATGTCACAAATGTTACATTTGTCTCAGTGGTCTTCACAGTGTGTACAGAATATCAATATGACAATACGAAACCCTCTGTCCTTAGACCCTCACATCGTACAAGGAAAAACTTCCGAAGAAAACCCACAGTTTAAAGGGGAAAATGGGAGAAACCTCAGGGGGAGCAACAGAGGAGGGATCCCTCTCCCAGGACGGACAGACGTGCAATTGATGCCGTGTGCAAATTGAAAAGATAATACATTTGCAACATAGGTAGTCCAAATGTTTGGTAATGCATGTGTGTATAATAGGAAGATGAATCTACGAGGATATCCATCCAGGACCGATGATCCAGGACCACAGCCACGACTCGCGATCCAGGGCTCGCGATCCAGGACACAGGACCGCAGGATCATCCATGACTCCGGATCCCGGCGTATATAGACACCAAAAAGAAAGACATTTGGGGAAGCTGGGTTAATCGGAACATGAGAGTACACAGGTATAGACAGAGAGAAGGAAGAAGTAAGATGTCCCCCGACAAACTAAGCCTATATCAGCAAAAATAGGGGCTGAATCTAATCAGCCCTAACTATAAGCTTTATCAAAAAGGAAGGTCTTAAGCGCACTCTTAAAAACGGATAGGGTGTCTGCCGCCCAAACACAAACTGGAAGCTGATTCCACAAATGTGGAGCTTGATAAGAAAAGGCTCTGGCTCCCGTTGTACTTTTAGAGACTCTAGGAACAACCAACAACCCTGCATTCTTGGAACGCAATGCCCTAGTAGGACAGTAGGGTATAATGAGTTCTTTAAGGTAAGATGGCGCCTGCCCATTAAGGGCTTTGTAGGCGAGAAGAAGAATTTTAAATTCTATCCTGTGTTCTATAGGGAGCCAGTGTAAGGCAGCCAGAACAGGAGTAATGTGGTCCCTTTTCCTAACTCTGGTTAGTACACGAGTTGCAGCATTTTGAATCAGCTGAAGTGACTTGACTGACTTCTTGATATACAATAATAAAGAGTTATAATAATCCAGCCTAGAAGTAACAAATGCATGGACTAGTTTCTCTGCATCGTTTTGAGGCAAGATATGCCTGATATTTGCAATGTTACGTAGATGGAAGTAGGCGGTCCTTGAAATTGATTTTATGTGGGCGTTAAAGGATAAATCCTGATCAAATATAACACCAAGATTCCTTACAGTCTCACTGGAGGCCATATTAATGCCATCCATAGTTAGTATATCTTTAGATAATTTGTTTCGTAGATTCTTCGGGCCAAGTACAATAACTTCAGTTTTGGTCGTGTTTAACATCAAAAAGTTCAAGTTAATCCACGTTTTTAAGTCCTTGAGGCAGTCTTGAATTTTATTTAGATGATTAATTTCATCAGGCTTGATTGATAAATATAGTTGAGTATCATCCGCATAACAATGAAAGTTTACAGAATGATTCCTTATAATATTACCTAACGGAAGCATATATAATGTGAACAAAATAGGTCCGAGCACTGAGCCCTGTGGCACTCCATGGCTAACTTTGGTTTGCGTGGAAGATTCATCGTTAACACGTACAAACTGAGAGCGTTCAGATAGATAGGACCTAAACCAGCCTAAAGCAGTTCCCTGTATGCCAACTAAGTGCTCTAGTCTTTGCAATAAGATATCATGGTCGATAGTATCAAATGCAGCACTGAGATTGAGCAAAACAAGAATAGAGACAAGTCCCTTGTCTGAGGCTATTAGAATGTAATTTGTGACTTTAACCAGAGCTGTCTCTGTGCTATGATGTGTTCTAAAGCCAGACTGAAAATCTTCAAATAAATCATTGTTTTTTAAGTAATCACACAGCTGTTTTGCGACCGCTTTCTCAAGAATCTTTGAGAGGAACGGAAGATTAGAAATAGGTCTATAGTTGGCTAAAACCTCTGGATCGAGGTTGTGCTTTTTAAGAAGCGGTTTTATCACTGCTACTTTGAATGAGTGTGGAACATAGCCTGATAATAAAGACATATTCATAATATTTAATAAAGAAGTGCTAATTAATGGAAAAACTTCCTTCAACAGCTTAGTTTTTAGAATTGGGTCTAACATGCACGTTGATGGTTTAGAAGAGAGAATCATTGAATGTAATTGTTCAAGGTTTATAGCTGAAAAGCATTCTAGTTGTAATATTAGTAATATCTAGTGTAATATTAGAACTTACGTTTCCGGGAGCTGTTGATAACACTATACTGGTCAAAGGCAAGAGGTCATTAATTTTGTTTCTAAGAGTAACAATTTTATCGTTAAAAAAGCACATAAAATCATTACTACTGAGTGCTATGGGAATAGAAGGCTCAATCGAGCTGTGGCTCTCTGTCAGCCTGGCTACAGTGCTGAAAAGAAATCTTGCGTTATTCTTATTCTCATCTATTAATGAAGAGTAGTAGGCTGCTCTCGCTTTACGCAGTGCTTTCTTATATTCATTGAGAGTAATATGCCAAATTAAACGAGATTCTTCAAGTTTAGTGGAATGCCATATCCTTTCAAGTTGTCTAGACTTTTGCTTTATTTTGCGGGTTTCGGCATTATGCCATGGAGCTAATCTATGTTGTTTTATTTTCTTCTTTTTCAAAGGAGCAACAGAGTCTAATTTTATTCGCAGCGCATCTGTAGCACTATCAACAACATGATCAATTTGGGGTGGTGTACATTTTGTATAAGTTTCCTCCCCTACATGCAGACATGCTATCGAGTTAAGTATTGGTGGAATCTCTTCCTTAAATGTGGCTATAGCACTAACATATAGGTTTCTGCTGCAAGAGCTTTTGTCTAATGCTTTGTAGTCTCGTAACAGTACTTCAAAAGTTCCTAATAAATGGTCGGATAAAGCAGGATTATGCGGTTCGACTAATAGTTGCTCAATTTCAATACCATAAGTCAGAACAAGGTCGAGAGTGTGATTATAGCAGTGGGTTGGTTTATTTACACTCTGACAGAAACCAACATAATCTAATATAGAGTTAAATGCAACAGTAAGGCTATTTTTATCATCGTCAACATGAATATTAAAGTCACCTACGATAATTACTTTATCTGTTTTAAGAACCAAAGTTGATAAAAACTCAGAGAATTCTGATAAGAATTCTGAATAAGGACCTGGTGCACGATACACTGTAACAAATAAGATTGGCTGCAAAGTTTTCCAGGTTGGATGCGTAAAGACTAAAAACGAGGCTTTCAAAGGAGGTATAATTTAATTTTGGTTTAGTATTGATAAGTAAACTTGAGTCAACTATTGCTGCAACTCCACCTCCTCGGCCCGTGCCTTGAGCAATATGAGTGTTGATATGGCTGAGTGGAGTGGCCTCATTTATGCTGACATATTCTTCATGTCTCAACCAAGTTTCAGTGAGACAGCATATATCAATATTATAATCTGATATTAAATAATTTACCAATATTGCTTTAGATGCTAGAGATCTTATGTTTAAGAGACCACATTTAATCTTCCTGTTTTGTTGCACTGTAGTAGTTGTTACATTTACTTTTATTAGGTTATTATGTATGACACCTCTATTAGGTTTTACCTTAAATTGTCCTTGGGCAGACACACACACCGTTAATATTGGGTATTTTATTGGGTTCGGGATTCCTATGGATGACTGCCTAGGAGAGAGCGCAGAGAAGCGTGTAAGACTGTGACTCCGCCTCCTGGTCTCAACTCCAGTTTGTCATGGATTAAGTCCACAAACCCTGAAATGTTTGCCGAAATGAGATCTGCACCTTCCAAAGTAGGATGAATGCCGTCTCTCTTAATCAGACCAGGTTTTCCCCAGAAGGCTGTCCAATTATTTACGAAGCCCACACTGTTTGCTGGGCACCACCAAGACAACCAGCGCTGAAATGATGACATGCGCTATACATGTCATCATTGATCATTTCCATTCAGTCAGTCATTAAGTGCTATTAAAATGTTAATGTGCTACATATCCACACAAACAAACAATGTGTGCAATCCAATGAATGTTAATCTAACTGGGTTTTGATAGATAATATATCTCTTTTTCTTCTCTCAATTATTTTATTTCTATTGTGCACTCTAATCAATATTAATCAAACTAGTGTTCGTTTATACATTTTAAGAATGGCGTTTATCTTTTTTGAGAATGAGTTCTTATTGTATTTAATGTATTTGGGTCTACAACAGATGATACAAATGTTTATGTCGGTAAATGTGTGGCGGGGGTGTTTGTGAAAACAACGGGGACAGAGCTGGCTGCTGTCGGACGAACAGCTGTGCGGCGTCATCACAAATGGACGTCGCTTCACGTGACGCTCGAGGAAAGGACGTCCCATTGCTCTTAAAACTAGGTTGCGTTCCAATAGTCCATTTAGCTTAGGAACCTTCCTAACCAAGTGAAATGACCCGGAAGTCCCTCAGTGGCAGCCATGATAAGTGCTGTTCCAATTCTCCAAATGAAAGGAAAGGAGGTTTCAAACTTCCTTTATAACCTCCTTTAGCTTAGGAACCACTGGACCTCCCTTACCGAAAGGAGAGGAGAAAATGCTGCCCCACAATGCATTGCAGCCGCAGCATTTGCCGTCACTCAACAGTCGGCCGTTCACGGAAACAACCGATTATGACCGAGAAATGATATCATGAAAGTTACGGTGCTTATTAAGCATTTTAAAACGTATGTGGTAAGTTGCCAAAGTGCTTTTTTCTGAATGTTCATCAGTATTATAATCAAAAAGAGAAATATGAACGTTAGTTTTTACTGAAATTATCAAATAAAGTCAACATTTCACAGTCTTTACTGAGCTGTGTGGGGGTTGTTCAACGTTTAAAAGATGTTTGAATGGTGATATACACAGTGATAGTGAGGAGCATAAGTTTCACTTTCCTTTTTTATTTCAATTCCAACTTTGGTCATGAAGAATATGTTTCTCTGTTGTCCAGGTTCATAAAGCATAAAGCAACAGCATCAGAGCACGGTGCAGAGTCTCTAGATGAATTTGAAAGTCTCTCGTTCTTATTAAACATCCATGTTGTAGTCCGCTGTATAGAAAACTGTAGTTTCCATAGTTTCCCCACAGCAGTAGCAGACGCACATTCATGACGTCCGCTGGCGCATCATAAACACGTCGGATAGTGAAAGTGCATTCGGATTCTCTAAAGTACCGCAGTCTCTTCTCCTAAGTCCTTTTGAATTCTCCTATCCACTATCCCTTAACCCCGTGACGTTTCACTCAGAGGTCAAGGAATAGGAGATAGGGTTAGAATTTAGGAGCTGATTTTTGGATTATCGGAACGCAACCCTGCAGTCTCTTCTCCTAAATCCTTTTGAATTCTCCTATCCACTATCCCTTAACCCCGTGACGTTTCACTCAGAGGTCAAGGAATAGGAGATAGGGTTAGAATTTAGGAGCTGATTTTTGGATTATCGGAACGCAACCCTAATTTCCCTGCTTCTCGTGGTTTCCTTGCGTCCCTCCATGCTTCCCTGGTGGGAGGGACTAGACGCAGGGAAACGACGCAAGTGAGGGAAGCAAGGATTTCATTTAACCGACCTGAGACGGGGCCACGGCAAGCCCCCAGGAAGTGCGCCGGAGTCTGATGATTCGTTGTGGCCAAACGGCGGTACTACACTTCCTTTAGGTTGCTGGGCCCGGAAACACTTTTTCCCATTGACTTACATAGGGAAAGTGTGGTCTGTAACTTGTTGGATAATTTTTTTTCAACTAAACAAACTACCCAGTATGAACGTTTGTATTAACCCTTATTAAAAAACATTCGTTCCTCAAGTTGTAAAAATGTGCTAATAACGTTATTCTGAGAGTTATTTCCCTCGGCATTATGAACGCGCATCTAACCCACGGGACCGCGCTGCCCGGCACGTTCATGTTACGTGTTCAGTACTACATGAGTTTCTCTTTACCCATGGATGCACAATAACAACGGACCATATCGCCTTGCTGCCCACGGAGCTGTAATAATGGATATATTGCACATGTTTGCTGTAATTCATCATTTGTAAAATATTATACTACATGGGCTGTATGATGTAAATCTTGTACCTTAAATGTTGTATTAAATAAAGTTAATAGTACCGACGTAGATTAACGTTCCTGTAGCTTCTTATTGCACTTGCAATATACCATTAAAAGAGTTGAACGTAGCTGTTTGCTATTAGGCCGACTAGATATTAAGTCGTCATATTTATATATCGATAAAGATATGTGTCAAAGCTCTAATCAAATTAACAGTTGTATTAATTTTAATTGTATATATATATACAGAGTTCCCTCTTTGAATGTAGAGAGGGACCAACAAGCTCTCCATTCTTCACAGTAAGCTTGTTTAAGACAAGCGAGACCTGCGCAGTTGCGATCAACGTCTTGCTAGTGCGTTGCATGATGGTTAGTCATTTTTCCGACTTGGGCTGCTTCTCAGGTCGATTAAATGAAATCCTTGCTTCCCTCACTTGCGTCGTTTCCCTGCGTTTAGTCCCTCCCACCAGGGAAGCATGGAGGGACGAAAGGAAACCACGAGAAGCAGGGAAATGAGTTTTAAGAGCAATGGGACGTCCTTTCCTCCGGAGCGTCACGTGAAGCGACGTCCGTTTGTGATGACGCTGCACAGCTGTTCGTCTGGCAGCAGCCAGCTCTGTACCCTAATGATACATTAATTGAAACAAAACACGGTATAAACTGAGGAGTGAGTCCCGTGAGGTTCATGTATTTTCTTCACTCCGCTGGGGTATTACTCTCATGTCAAGAAGCATCAGATCAGTGCATGCACTGCCTCGTCCAATCAGTGAGCGATACACAGTAAGGGGGCGGGGTGAGTATCTGAGGATTTCATCGGAGGCTGGTCTGGTGGTTCCTCGGTTATCGCTCCTCCATGATCGCTCCTCGATCCTCGGTCCTCCGGCAGAAATAAGAGCCATGGGACGGTACTCAAGATGGCGCAGGCAAATCAACTTCCGGTGAGACCGAGGACAGAGGAGCGAGGAATGAAAATAGTCAACCTGAGAAGCAGCCTTGCTCTGGAGGCTCGCCTACATGAGACGTTGAAATCTCGCGGGACAAAGACGCCCGCAGCCTTGAGAGCGAGACGCGGCGAGGTGGCGCAGTTCCTCTCCACGGGCTGCGGAAGCTAAATGCTTGATGGGAAACGACTCGCTGGTATCTTGAGCTGAGAGCTCAATGGTGGTTTTTACCCCGTGCTGCTGATGAAACTCTCCAATTGGGTCGGCAAAAGTTTGTTGTTGTTTTGTGTCAGTTTTACGTTGCCACTTCCATTCACATTTTTCATCATTGTTCCATAATGTTTATCATCATGAAATTAATATCTATATATGTTATACTATACTTGCACTGCTTACCTTTTTCATACTTTATATATCTTAGCATATTCATACACACTGTTCATACTGCTCACAGGCTGCTGTGTGTATCTAGTGTATTCATACCCCTCACTGTTTATTCATCATTCAATTCATTCTATGTTCTATGTTATGTTATTCTGTCTAGTGTGTACATTACTTTTCACTTTACTGCTTTTTGCACTCCTGGTTAGAAGCTAAACTGCATTTCATTCTCTCAGTACCTGTACTATGTGCAATAACAATAAAGTTGAATCTAATCTTGAGCAGGAACAAATGTATTTACTTAGTACATATCTGACATTAACGATTAAACACATGTGTGCATTCTTTATAAATGCAAACCGAGTCAAGTCGACTCCGGAGGTGGCGGTATGCACCTTAAAGTTGTTTGCAATCCGCCAAAAAACCGAGAGAAGAAGAAGAAGACGAAGCCGACTCCGAGCTGTCCGACTTCAGGCGAGCTTTTTGAGACCTCCCCCGGCTGCGATCGGCTATTCTCGTCTACTTTCGAGGCGAGCCGCAACGCGTCTCAAACAAGCCTATTGACTCTCATTTGTTTGCGGAAGACCACCCATTTGAGCTTAGGTGTCCCACATTAGGGCGTGTCCCACATTAGGGCATGTCCCAAGGGCAACTCACCCTACATGCACATCAAAAAGTGCATTGACAAACAGTTAAAGAGCTCCAATGTAACAAAAATAGGTAGTACTGTAGCAATACTATTTTTTCACTTTTCAAGTAATAACAAAAAAAATCATACGTTTTGGTCACATTTGACCCAGACACATTACAAAGTGCATTTAAATACAAAAAGAACTGTCAAACCCTTCAGTGCACAAACCCATAACAAGGGATAAGGGTAACTAACATATGAATGAATACTACACTACACGTCTACTATAGAAAACTAGCTGCTTACTATCACCTCATTTGTGATTTGTCATCGCTGACTTTCTCAATGGGAGAAGTGACATTTTTTGTTTTGAACAAGAGCAGTGATTTTTGGCTCATAGGATGTCAATGCAATCCTAAGACATTGGTGAAGAGTGCGGTCAGTCAGGGAGCAGCGAGTGCTACTTTTGATTGAGTTCATGTGTGAAAAGCTTGCACATGTGTATGTTGATCCAAACATACTGAGCACACAGATCACTACTTTCTGCTGTTTTTTGACATCAGTCCTGTTAGAAATTAAAATCAATGTTTTAATGGCATAAAGTACCTTAAACATACCGTCAGTTTAATGCTGTTTTATACTGAAAAACCAGAAGTTCTTGTGCACAACCAGTTGTTAAGCTTTTATTCTGAAAATCCTTCATCTCCGGTTAGCATTTAGCTACCATTTACTATCGAGGTGAATTTAGCAGCGATATGATATGATGTTGCCTATGAAACCTACTGATTTCAACACTACAACTATAGACGTCGAGATATTATTATTGTTGAATATTAAATGAAGGTACAGTTTATTTGAGTACGTTATTGTTTACAGATGTATGTGACAACATTCGGAACGACCGGAAAAAAAACTGCTGTGAAGTATTTCCTGTATTTTTACAGCGTTTAGAATGTGTTAAATGAAAAGTCATGAAAGAGTTGAGGAGGAGAAAAGGCGTGTTTAGATATATATTGAATGTACAATGTCTGTATCCTCTGATATGCGTAACAACGGACATTAAAACGTTGGAGAGCCAGAGAGAGACACAGCTGCTTTTCTGTCTAACAATATTCTGTTTGTGAACATAACCGCGCCTTTATTTTTAATTAAAGTACCAATTTGAAACAATCTCAGAGACTCCATTTAGTCTCCTTTTTAAGCTTCTCTCCTGGACGCGAGAATAACCAACACAGATAACACTCCAAAACTTCGCTGGCCCGTTGGTGTGCTGCTCTGCCATGGTATACGGATGACTGCATGTCAATAAGTTCCAGTGTACATTTCCCCTCGTCGGTGGAGGGGACCACTTCCTTTGCTCTGGTTGATACGCCCCCCTCTATTGCAACAGTGAAGGAGTCTCTGGCAAAGCCCATCACCTCTGTGGTAGTCAGGGGCGGCGCCAGGGGGGAGCTAGGATCCCAATCCCCAGGATTGCCAAAGCACCCCCAAGAAATATGTGGTTTTTTTCCCCCCCGAAAATTATTATTATTATTTGTATTAAATTAAATTAGAAAAAATATTGATTACATCAATGCAAGTAGTTATACAAATGCCACTTTCATCACATTAGTATGCATGGAATGTGACAGGTCGCCCCGCCCCTGTTGACCGGAAGTCCCGCCCCTTTCGACCGGAAGACCCGCCCCGTTTGACCGGATGTCCCGCCCCCACTTCCGGCGGATGTCCCGCCGCCGGTTTACAAAATTAAATTAAATAAAATTAAAATTAGAAAAATAAAATGCCGTTGTTTCAATCAATTAGTATGCATAGGATATATGTCCCACCTCCTAACCACTTCCTGTGCCCCTAATCCTGTATACAGTATTGAATGTAACTTACAAATACTTGCAAATAACATGAAATTAAACAAAGTAAAGCATCTAAAAAAAACATATATTTAAAAAAAGTCAGCCTCTCTGTTTTAGCGAACATTCTGAGACAAGTCAGGACATGAGGGGAGAGACCATATGGTGGCCAAGGGGAGGGGGGAACACACACACACACACACACTTTCCTCACCCCTCTCCCGTTAGAGGTTGACTAAATAAAAGCCAGCGTCTTTTTGGTCACTCTTCAATATTTTCCAAGTCGAGAGAAAATGGCCAAGAGACGTCTTGATATGAGTTTAATCAGCGAGACACCGGTGACAACTTACAGCCATCCGTTGGGTGCTCCAATTAAAGTAAAGCATCTAAAAAACATATATTTAAAAAAAGTCAGCCTTTTATACAATTGTAACACACAGTGAGATCCCTAAAAAGTTACAAACAGATGCGGGGAAAGAATTCTTTAATAAAGTTTTTCAAAACGTATTGAAGAAAAGAGGTATACAACATTATGCAACCGCCAGTGATATGAAGGCATGTGTGGTAGAGAGATTTAACCGTACGCTGAAAACTAAAATGTAGAGGTATTTTACAGCTAAAAACACTACATATATATAGATATATAGACCTAAAAAAGTATTTGCTCTGCCATAAAAACCAAGTACAATATAATGCTATTTTGTTAAACAAACAGGAATAACCCTATTGGCTGCTTTTTAGAGTCATTTACATATTGCGTTGCCTATAAGTAAGATCCGAACCATCTAGACAGCCTCTCTTTGCTTTTCCCCCATCAGGCACAGATATCTGGTAAGTACTTCTATTTTTTATGTTATAATATCATGTAGTTAGTTAATGCTGCTTGATGTGTGTTAAAGAACCTCTATGCATCTGTTTTTTTTCCTATTATATAACAGCCCTAGATTGTAATTATTTAGAAGCTTTTAATGAAGTATCCTTCTAAGTACAAAATACATGTTGAAGCCCTCAAGTAAAATGAAGGAGTTTTCTGTATTATGCATCACTGAGTTTTAAAAGCTACATAGTTTGACTGCAAAAGACTCTGACTTTTCTCCAATGGGCTCCGCCTACCACTCAACATAACAAGCCCCACCTTTCCTCACCAGATCATTTAAAAATGAGAACCCTTCAAGGACATTTTAGAGAGCAGCAACCATGGATCTTAGAAAAACCAAGTCTCTCCCCACGATCTGCAGCCTGGAGCAAACGTCTGGAGGACCTCCATCCTCACCTACAATTTGGACACCAGATCTGGACAGCGCTATGGCTGGCATTGATATTACAGGATGGTTGAATATGCCTCAACCTCCATCTACTCCACCCGAGTCTCCAGGGGAATCAACAGTAGTAGGCGTTGATATGCCATGCTCTACTTGTGTTCCAGAGGTTGGCGTTGATATGCCATGCTTTCCTTGTGCTCCCGAGGGTGATGCTACAGAACGTGCTAGGACATCGGCATTCCTGAATACGGTAAAAGCAGTTGTAGTTCATCGGTTGGATAGAGTCGTATACCTTTACAGAAAGGAAACATGTAACGGATGTCAAGTCGATCACCCCAGTCAGATGCAGCACGAGTGTTTATTCCCTACCGGTGAATACTATCTGGATCGAAACTATGATGAAGTGGTAAAGAGACTATGGACCGTTCGTTTCATTCCAGCCATTCGGGACGCTCTGCACCAGAACCACCTTCATGTGTCGGAGAGGAGAGTCTTTGGAGCTACCGAGGCGATTCTGTACAACCTCAGAAACACCAGACTCTTTGAGGCTAAAATCGAGAAGCTATACAAACAGCTTGTAGAGAACGACGAGACCCAACTGAAGATTACAAGAGTAGCTTGGGCCTTCTGGCAGCATTAGGAAGAGTTTTTATTTATTTTTGATACTTTTTCGTTAAAGTATGTTTTATTTTTATTTTACTTGATATAGTGTGTCCTTCCTTTTATTATTCTCTGCTTGGAGAAATGTTGTATATACATATCAATAAAATGCATTGTAAGAAAAACTGTTGTACTCATTACCTCATCGGGCTGTAACAGGAAACATGTCTGAGAAACGTGTTATGCATAGGGTGTATTACACTCCATCTAATCCAGGGAGTTTAGGAGGTGTGGATAAACTCCATAGAGCTGTACAGAATGAAATGGGTAAACAAGTAAATGTAGAGAAAGTCAGAGAATATTTATCGGAGCAGGATGCATATACTTTGCATAAGCCGGCACGGTGTAAGAAACAGAGTTTTTGTACTCAGACCGCTGCAACAATTTCAAGCAGATCTCTGCGATATGTAGTCGCTGTCCGAATATAATGATGGTTTTAATTATTTGTTAACAGTCGTAGACGTATTTTCGAAAAAAGCCTATGCTCAAGCATTAAAGAAAAAGACGGGTATTGAGGTTGCCAAAGCCTTTGATACAATGTTAACACACAGTGAGATCCCTAAAAAGTTACAAACAGATGCGGGGAAATAATTCTTTAATAAAGTTTTTCAAAACTTGTTGAAGAAAAGAGGTATACAACATTATGCAACCGCCAGTGATATGAAGGCATGTGTGGTAGAGAGATTTAACCGTACGCTGAAAACTAAAATGTGGAGGTATTTTACAGCTAAAAACACTCATAGATATATAGACGTCTTACCCGAACACTTGAAAGTTACAATAATAGTTATCACCGAAGTATTAAAATGAACCCACTGCAGGTAACCAAGGAAAATGAGGCTCAAGTGTTTCGGAATCTATATAACCCCTCCAGCCTTCGTAAAAAAGCTGCTGTCAAAATGAACTTTAAAGAGGGGGAGCTTGTAAGGATATCCAAATTGAGAGGAGTATTTGAAAAAAAATATGAGCAGAGTTATACGGACGAATTATTTACGGTGTCTGAAGGCTTACCTCGGCAGCCACCTGTTTACAAGCTCAAAGATTCCAAGGGGACTTTTTATGAGAAAGAGTTACAAAAAGTGAAGATAGCCAATGACAAGGCTTTTCAAGTCGAGAAAATTCTAAAAAGGCGTGTGGTGAGAGGGAAAAAACAAATGTTTGTATCTTGGCATAATTGGCCCGAAAAATTCAACAGCTGGGTTGATGCAGACAAAATCAAAGATGTATAAAAGCAAACAGAATCAACGCTCAGTCCTTCATTACAGCCATGGCAAAATTATTTCAGGTGGCTCTGGCTTTATTAGGAAAACAAACATATAATACAAATGGGTTAGGGGTTAAATGTAATCATCGTGGACTTAATAGTCTAACAAAATACTTTTATCTGAATACATTTGTTCTTTTTAAGAGCACTTTTTGAAATTATTTATTAATTATTTCAGTGGAACAATCCAGTTTTTGTTAACATTAACGCTTTCTTCTCTTTTTCTTGTGTTACTAAGATACTTTTAGACACACTTTGGTGTATGCAACACTTGTTCAGATAAACAAGGTTTTTTCTTTTCTGATAAACTTACATATTTTAGTTATTTTATGTTACCAAGATACTTTGAGATACACCCTGATGTACGCAACACTTAACAAAGGGTATAATATGAAGTAGTTGGTAAGGAAGGGGTTTTTCTTTAAGGGTGCAAAACTTTAGAACAGGGTAAAATATTCATTAATTTGTATTGAATTGAGTTTTCTTTTTTTGATTTTCAACATACTATATGACTTTTCCATATTTCTGACATACTATACTTTTTTGACTTTTTTCTGTAGAATCTTGACAAAACTATTACTTGTTCTTAAATGATGACCTATTGCTGGAGATGAGATGAAAAAGCTACAACGCTTAAAGAACTTTTTTCTAAAAACTCTCAATTCTATAATTGACTACCACCATTCAACGCAATAAGCCCCACCCTCCACTCAGCAAATCATCTAAAACGAAGGACCTCGCTAAGACGACCGTTGTAAACTAGCCATGGAGCAGAGAAAAGCCAAGACTCCCCCCGCGAGTTGCAGCCAGGAACAGACTACTGGACTACCATCATCACCACCAATGGGGAAACCCGAATCTTGCAATACTACTGCTGCTGATTTTGCTCCTTGGGCCAAAACGTCTCTGTTTATGGACACAGTGAAAGCGGTGTTGGTTGATATTGTGGAGAGGGTGATACATCGGTACAGAGAAGAAATATGCGACGGGTGCCGAGTCAGTCACCCCGGCCAGAGGCAACACGATTTTCTGAATGACATGTCCGATTTTTACTTCAGAAACAATTACAACGCGTTAATGAAAAGACTCTGGCTCACCGACTTCATTACTGAGATCGACCAGACTCTTAATGATGAAGACATTTTCACGGATGATTGGAGGATCCAAGGCGCTTCGGAGGCTTTTCTTCACAATCTCAAAAATTGCAGACGCCTCAAGGAGAGACTTGAAAAGATCCATGCCCAGTTGGATGGAGAAGATACATTGACTTTTTATTGAAATAAAAATGGGAAACTACTATGCAAAACGCTCTGTATATATTGATCATAATGTAGTCATTACCCTTTTAATAAGTGTGGTGATGGGGACGATTGAAAACAGAACGAGTAGTGACCCCTGTGTAAAAAGAATGGCCGAAGTTTGTAAACTGGAAGACATTTTGGATATCGTTCGTTCTGGCAGTACTATTCCGGGTCATTGGGAAACGATTGTAAACGAAACATTTAAAGTGGTCCTGGAATCTTCATTTTCCGAAACATTCTGTAACATTATCTCAGAAATGAAACAAACATCAAAAGTGTATCATGTGCTCTCATTGTATGCTCTGTTTGTAGATGTAATGCATCTTTGCGTCAAAAACAGCATACACGTGAATATTTTGACTGAAGTGAAAAAACTCCATCATGATATCTCCAGTAATATGGGGAATTCTAAGCTGGAGACGGTCCTGGGGATGCTACAATCAGTATAACTATTGATTTTGTGTGTGAAAAAAATAAAAAAAGTGGGTTTTTTTACATCTAAAAACTGTTGTCATCATTATAGCAAGGGGAGTGTGTCTGATACATGTGTATTACAGTCCTTCTTGTTGTGTTTTTCAGTGTTTTCTGTGTGTCTGTACACACAAAGCACACTTCATTATCTACTTTTCAGCTTTTTTAAAAAGAAAAGTGTATCATTCGGTAACTTTCTCAGAGAATTTAAGCATAAATCTGTGAAATGTTCAAAACAGCCTTGTTTCACTGAAATACCCTCAAAATGACAAACTGCCATTAAGAGTCAGATTCTTAACCAAATCTACTGACACAAAGTACTTCATTATCTACTTTTCAGCTTTTAAATACAAAAGTGTATCTTTCGGTAACCTTCTTGAGAGAATTAAGCATACATCTGTCAAAGATTCTTAACGAAATCTACTGACACAAAGTACTTCATTATCTACTTTTCAGCTTTTATACACAAAGTGTATCTTTCAGTAACTTTACCAGAGAATTTAAGCATAAATCTGTCAAATGTTCAAAACAGCCTTGTTTCACTGAAATACCCTCAAAATGACAAACAGCCATTAAGAGTCAGAATCCTAACGAAATCTCCTCAAACAGAGTACTTTCTACAGATGAAGCCTCCCACTCAACGCAATATGTCCCACCTCCTCAGCAAATCATATAAAACTAAGGACGACCGTTAAAAACTAGCCATGGATCTGAGAAAAACCAAGTCTGATGTAGCCTGCCCTTATTATCACCAGGATAATGGATATGGGCTTAATGACTGGATGTTACAAAGTAGGGGAGAGGATGTTCCCGAAGAAGAGCTCTCCTCTATATCATATCCATGTAAGGTCTTTAGGACAAAAGAGGACCATGATAACATGACATATGAAGAATATCTTTCTTTAAAAGATGGTATTATAGATAACCTTTATAGAAACAGTATATATCATGCCACTCGCCAAGATCGCAAACGACAATTAGCAGAAAATAATAGAAAAAGTAAAGAAAAACGAAGAAAAAGAAAAAGCAACATGAAAAGGAGAAGAAAAATTAAAAGCAAACGCAGAATGCGAATGAAAAGAAAAGGGGCCATAGGACGGAAAACTAAAAAGACCAAAAGAAGGAAGGTGAAAAGAAAAAGAAACAAAGTGAAGACATTTAAACTAGAGGATGGTGTTGTAGAGCCATTACCGGATCATAACAATCTTATAGATCATCTCCCGCTAACCGACTGCTGCGAATGTGTTGAACAAATACCAAAAGCAATGGCAGAACTTTGCTTCAGTATAATGAGAGAAAAAGCGCGATACTGTGGAATTGCCCAAATTGGCGACAGTGCCAGCATATGTATTAAAAGACTGTTGGAGGATCTCTATTCTAGTGTCGGTTGTCATTACAGCGAAGGATACGCCAAAACGTGTGACGACATAGACAAAGCTTTTGAAGACAATTATATGGTACCTGTCCTTACAGCTAAACAAATCCTACGCCAGGTATTCAACAGACCACAAGAAGCACAAGAAGTCCCAGAAAGGATTACATTCAGAGCTAATAATGGAGAAACCGAAGAAGAAGCAAAGCAGATTATAATCGTTGCGGGTGAAAGGATAGAGAATTTGCATGTGATGTTAATGCATTTATCTGATATAAAAAATGCATTCGTATACTTCCAAGAGACCCCTAAACATCTACTTGGGCTGTGTGAATTGAACGACAAACCGATCACTGTCAATGAAACGCGGAAAGAAGCAGCAGTGCAAATCGTTAAGTCTATTACCTTGTATGCACTATGACATTAACTTGGTAAAATGTAATATGTTTTCTATGAATTGTGTTGAATGTTGTGTTTTTTCAATTAAACAGTGTACTCCTTTGACCTGGCTGCTACACCTCCTCGGACGCAGAAACCGCTGTAAGTAATAATCTTGTTTAATTAGACTTCTCTATTTCAGTTATTCTACTCTGTATAATTGTTCTGTAGTTGTTGTAGCTAAAAGGGCACTTTTGAGAGAATTTAAATCTCAGATCTGTCCACGTGAAACTGTCACTGCGTCCAGTTTCTGTCTGGGCTGCATTTAAATACGCACCCCTCTGCGTTGTCGCCCATCAGCTGTAGAGAGTTAACTAACTAGAGGGGCGTGGCACCTTAGCTGTGAGAACTCAGCAATCAGGCGTCCATTTAGGCAGCTGTTTCTTGAGCGTCAGACAGCCGAAGACTGCCAAAGACATTGGAGTCCTGCGGGAGTCACGAGGGTGGCAAAGAGGAGGCAAATCCTACTCTAATTTGAGCTAAGTATCACTGGTGTCTTATTCTTATTTTTCTTTTGTTTAGCTTTCTAGCCCCTCATGCTATAATCATGTGTATTTTCTCCATTCCTGTTCATGTGTCTTCTCGCAATTATCACTGGCCCCGTGTATCTCTTAATCGCTATAACCGGCCCGCTCTCGTCTATCCCACGTGCTCCACTGAGATCCAGCACCTAGTTTCAGGCGGCCTGTGGAACTGCCAGTCAGCTGTTCCTAAGGCTGACTTCATCTCTGGCTACGCCTCCCTGCAGTCTCTGGATTTCCTTGCTCTCACTGAGACGTGGATTACTCCATCCAACACATCCACCCCAGCAGCTCTCTCCACAGCATATTCCTTCTCCCATACACCCAGACCCACTGGCAGAGGAGGTGGCACTGGTCTCCTGCTCTCTCCCAAATGGAGCTTTTCCCTCTTCAAGCTACCTAACTTCACTCCTTCCACCTTTGAATTCCATGCCGTCACTGTGACCCATCCTATACAACTGACCATTGTTGTTCTCTACCGTCCACCAGGAGCCTTGGGGGACTTCTTGGATGAATTAGATCATCTCCTCTCACACATCCCTGAAACTGGCCCTCCCGCTGTACTTCTCGGAGACTTCAACCTCCAGACGGGGAAGATAGACGAACTAACATCTCTGTTAACCACCTTTGCTTTCTCACTGTCTCCGTCCCCACCGACTCATAAAGCTGGCAATGTCCTCGATCTCATATTCTCAAGGAACTGCACTACTTCTAACCTCTCTGTAAACCCGCTCCACACCTCCGATCACTTCTTCATTTCATTCTCTTTACCCCTTTCCAAACATAACAAACTAATCTCTTCTCATCCTGCACTTGTCCGCCGTAACCTTCGTTCCCTCTCCCCCTCTACCTTTGCCTCCTCGGTGCTCTCAGCCCTCCCTTCCTCTGACTCGTTCCAACTCCTGCCTCCAAACTCTGCTGCAGAAACTCTCCTCTCTACTCTCTCATCCTCTCTGGACTCTCTCTGTCCTCTCACATCTCGGCAGGCTCGTCAGTCCCCTCCTGCTCCCTGGCTAAATGACGCACTGCGTGCTAATAGAACCGTCCTTAGGGCAGCAGAGCGGAAATGGTGGAAATCCAAACACCGTGACGACCTCCTAACCTATCAGGCTCTCCTCTCCTCTTTCTCTGCTTCCATCTCTCAGACAAAAAGCACTTTCTTTCAAGATAAGATCCAATCTTCCTATTCCAATCCTAAAAAACTATTTTCCATCTTCTCCACCCTCTTGGACCCCCCCAAAGCCCCTTCCCCCTCCTCCCTTCTGTCAAGCGACTTTGTTAACCATTTTGAAAAAAAGGTTTACGACATTCGCTCTTCTTTTTCTGACTCACCCCTACTCACCGCCGGATCACCTGAGCCACCTTCAACCGGCACACTAACCTCCTTTTCCCCTCTCTCTCCAAGTGAGGTTCTTACCCTCATTACCTCTGCCACCTGTCCTCTGGACCCTATCCCTTCAAACCTCCTTCAGACTATCGCTCCTGATATTCTACCGTTTCTCACCCATTTCATCAACACTTCTCTAACTTCTGGTCACTTTCCAAACAGTCTCAAGGAGGCGAGAGTAAACCCTCTCCTGAAGAAACCCACTCTCAACCCGTCTGATGTTATAAACTACAGGCCTGTCTCTCTCCTCCCGTTCCTGTCTAAAACACTTGAACGCGCTGTCTTTAAACAACTCTCCTGTTATCTCCATCAGAACAACCTTCTGGATCCGCACCAGTCTGGTTTCAAGGCAGGTCATTCCACAGAAACTGCTCTCATTGCTGTCACTGAGGAACTGCACACTGCTAAAGCAGCCTCCTTCTCCTCTGTCCTCATCCTGTTGGACCTGTCTGCTGCATTCGACACGGTGAATCATCAGATCCTCCTTCGCACTCTCCAAGAACTTGGAGTTTCAGGCTCTGCACTTTCCCTCCTCACCTCATACCTCAAAGACCGCACCTACAGGGTTACTTGGAGAGGGTCTGAGTCCGACCCTTGTCAATTAACTACAGGGGTCCCTCAGGGCTCTGTTCTTGGTCCTCTCCTCTTCTCCCTGTACACAAACTCGCTCGGATCTGTCATTAGCCCGCATGGTTTTTCATACCACTGCTACGCTGACGACACCCAATTAATTCTGTCCTTTCCCCGCTCAGAGACCCAGGTCGTCGCACGCATCTCTGCTTGTTTAGCTGACATCTCTCAGTGGATGTCCGCTCATCATCTCAAGCTCAACCTTGACAAAACTGAAGTGCTTTTCCTTCCGGGAAAAGATTGTCCCTCTCTTGACCTAACTATCAACATCGGCCCCTCTGTTGTTTCCCCGACTCAGACTGCAAGGAATCTGGGTGTTATCCTAGATAACAACCTGTCGTTTACTGCAAACATCGCTGCTACAACCCGCTGCTGCAGATACACGCTTTTCAACATCAGGAAGATACGCCCACAGCTGACCCAGAAATCGACGCAGGTTCTGGTCCAGGCTCTCGTCACCTCACGCCTAGACTACTGCAACTCCCTCCTGGCTGGTCTACCTGCATGTGCCATCCGACCTCTGCAGCTCATCCAGAATGCAGCGGCTCGTCTGGTCTTCAACCTTCCAAAATTTTCCCACACCACGCCGCTCCTCCGCTCCCTCCACTGGCTTCCGGTAACTGCTAGAATCCACTTCAAGACACTGGTACTTGCGTACCATGCTGCGAATGGATCTGGCCCTTCCTACATCCAGGACATGGTTAAACCGTACACCCCAGCACGTGCACTACGCTCTGCATCAACCAAACGACTCGCTGCACCCTCGCTGCGAGGGGGACCCAAGTTCCCATCAGCAAAAACACGTGGGTTTGCTATCCTGGCTCCAAAATGGTGGAATGAGCTCCCCATTGAAATCAGGACCGCAGAAAGCTTACACACCTTCCGGCGCAGACTGAAAACTCATCTCTTTCGACTCCACTTCGAGCGATAGAATGACTAACAAAGAACTGCTAACAGAGCACTTATATACTAATAAAGGACTGGCTTAGCCAGTTGAGCAGCACTTGAAACGATTGGCTCTTTGAAACCTGATGTTCTTATATGATTCTGTTTTCCTCAAGGTTGTGTCTTCCTGGTCGAATGTACTTATTGTAAGTCGCTTTGGATAAAAGCGTCAGCTAAATGCAATGTAATGTAATAATGTAATGTAAAAAACAACCATTACAAGATGAAAATGTGTTTTATTTTTTTTGCTTTCATATATAGTAATAGTATTGTAAACGAAACATTTATAGTGTATCATGTGCTTTCATTGTATGCTCTGTTTTTTGACATTGCTTTTGGTATTTGTTCAACACATTCGCAGCAGTCGGTTAGCGGGAGATGATCTATAAGATTATTATGATCCGGCAATGGCTCTACAACACCATCCTCTAGTTTAAATGTCTTCACTTTGTTTCTTTTTCTTTTCACCTTCCTTCTTTTTGTCTTTTTAGTTTTCCGTCCTATGGCCCCTTTTCTTTTCATTCGCATTCTGCGTTTGCTTTTAATTTTTCTTCTCCTTTTCATGTTGCTTTTTCTTTTTCTTCATTTTACTTTACTTTTTCTATTCTTTTCTGCTAATTGTCATTT
This sequence comes from Pseudochaenichthys georgianus, assembly GCF_902827115.2. NCBI lineage: Eukaryota > Metazoa > Chordata > Actinopteri > Perciformes > Channichthyidae > Pseudochaenichthys > Pseudochaenichthys georgianus. The sequence continues at coordinate 12,212,296 of NC_047522.1, read as the reverse complement.
GCGATCTTGGCGAGTGGCATGAGATATACTGTTTCTATAAAGGTTATCTATAATACCATCTTTTAAAGAAAGATATTCTTCATATGTCATGTTATCATGGTCCTCTTTTGTCCTAAAGACCTTACATGGATATGATATAGAGGAGAGCTCTTCTTCGGGAACATCCTCTCCCCTACTTTGTAACATCCAGTCATTAAGCCCATATCCATTATCCTGGTGATAATAAGGGCAGGCTACATCAGACTTGGTTTTTCTCAGATCCATGGCTAGTTTTTAACGGTCGTCCTTAGTTTTATATGATTTGCTGAGGGGGTGGGACATATTGCGTTGAGTGGGAGGCTTCATCTGTAGAAAGTACTCTGTTTGAGGAGATTTCGTTAGGATTCTGACTCTTAATGGCTGTTTGTCATTTTGAGGGTATTTCAGTGAAACAAGGCCAACCTGATCTCACCAGAATGCGTGACTCCACCACGACTCCTTAACACCACAATGCGTGGTGGAGTCACGAACTTTGTTACATTTGCGTGTCGGCACCACGCAAACAACCCCAATGTAAAGTGAATGAGGCTCCTTTGTCGTGGTGCACACACGCATTTCTACAACGTCCCGCAGTGAGCTTTTATTCTATACAACGTTTTTAAAATCTACTATATAGCTTGTAGTAACTCACAGGAGGCTTCTTTTATTTTATTTGTATTCATAATAATTTTTATTTTTCGTCAGAATGTAAAATTACATTAGTTACGAATTTGTGTTCTCAAAAAACAGTGCATTGTGTGTAATGCAACTGTGATTTTTATTAAATTAGTTAGTTTTTAAGGAAGGCCAGAGCTTCAGCTGTGTCAAATAGATTGTTCCCTTCAGTTAACGTTATTTAAAAGATAATGATCATGTCCTCTGTATTGTATTACGAGCGTCCATTCCCATTGGATAACGGAGAATTTTACACCCGGAAGTAAGTAGCCTATTCTCCTTACTGTCGATTGATTTTACAGTGATATCTGCACTACTCATCGACTAAAAAACACCAAATTGTCCTTGTTAATTACACAACATTGATTGGTTTGAATTGTGTGCAATGCTTTTGTATTTTCCCCCTTCGATTCGGAGAAACAAATATTTTTTCGGCGTTTTAGGATAGCCGAAGACACTACACTACCCAGAATCCTCAGCTATCGTTTGGAACTACACCATGTGCTTAGCTTGACCAACCCCGTGATCAGTCCTCAACCTCTGTGATTGGATGCGCGACGTTTACACACAGAGCGTCCAAAAGGACTTTGAAATGGAATGAAACCCATCGACGGCACACTATTCAAAATAGGAATCGAACGTGTCCTACCCCCCTCCCCCCCTTAGGTCACAGACTCCTCCAACAGTGCTACGCAATAAAACAGATACACAGAAAAAATAGTGAAATAGTGCAATAAGAGTCTATATACAAGTGATTGGAATATGATATATTAGATAAATAATTTCTAAGTAGCAGCCAGATGAATGTTATTTCTAAATGCAGGTGTTTAATAGTCTTCTGGCCTGTGGGATGAAGCTGTCTCTGTGTCTGGTGGTTTTAGTCCGAATGCTGTGGTACCGCCTGCCAGACTGCAGCAGACAGAACCGTTTGTGGCTGGGGTGATGGTGGTCTTTTATAATCCTGAGGGCTTTCTTTAAGGTTAACCTGCTATTTTTACTCCACTACATTTATTTTAGTTACTTTACAGATTTGGATTAATGATGTGAAATATAAACAAGCCTTAAATCAGACTTTAGTTACACCTGAATGAAATTCAGTGAAGGTGATTGTCAAGTGCCAACAATCAGGCGAGATATTTGATAGTTGGTGCTTGAGAAGACTAAATATTTATCTGCAGATCCGTTTAAAGCATATTCATTACTCGTTATTCTCTAATAGTTCATTAAAGACTGTATATAATTGTTATTTTGCACATCCCTTTCAAGATTTCAAGATTTTCTAAGGTTTATTGACATATCATATACACAATAGCGTAGTTATGCAATGAATGACAAACTTAGGTCACAGGTTCATCAACAGTGCATTACAAGACATCTATCAATGTGTGTACCTCCACCATTACACTGTCGTATTCTGCACATTTCTTTAAATAAAGCCTTATTAGTTAGCACATCCTCCTATCAGGCACTAAACTGTTTTACTCTAGATATCATTTGAGTATCTTCTTGATATTTTCTATTCTATATTTATATAATTGACCTTCTACTTTCCCACTATTTTGTATGTACTCTTAATATTTGAATGTTTTCATAAAATATAACACATTCAAAATTGCGTTACAAAAATGAAAGACATTAAGAAAAAGGCATTTTAAACAGTCATTACAAAGCAACACAATCTTCCTGCATTGCAATTACTCTAAACATGTAATAACGTGCTTTAACCAGTAGGTGGTTTGGGTTAAAAGCATAGGTTAAAAGGCTGTCAAGTTTACAGTGTTAACAAAATAAAATATACTGCTGTTTCCGGTTTAGTTTACGAAGAATATTATTTTGTTATTGTTTTGATATTTGTAACACAAAAGCGATGGAAAAAATCCATAGCAACCAAAAAAAGATGGTCTTAACATGACCCAGTCGTCTAGTAGTTAATAAAAAACAATAATATCAAAACAAAATATTACTACTAACTTTATTGTGAAATTAAAACAGAACGGTAAAAGAATAGTTTCCGGTCTATGCTGATGCCCGATCTCTGTAGATAAATAAAGAACTAAGACAGATGTGTAATATTTAATGCAGCCAAACCATTTATTACAATGCATTCATGTGATGACTATCAAAGAGTAAAGCAAGCACTGCTGAATAAAGTATGATTTTCTCTTTTACGAAACGTTTTTTTTCATATGGAATGCAGTTGGAGGTCAACCAATCAAAGAGCTTGAGGGCTGATCACGGGGTTCATGGTGTAGTCCCAAACGATAGCTGAGGATTCTGGGTAGTGTAGTGTCTTCTGCCGTCCAAAAACTCCGAAAAAAATAATATTTGTTTCTCCGAATCGAAGGGGGAAAATGCAAAAGCATTGTACACAATTCAAACCAATCAATGTTGTGTAATTAACAAATTAACAAGGACAATTTGGTGTTTTTTAGTCGATGAGTAGTGCAGATATCACTGTAAAATCAATCGACGGTAAGGAGAATAGGCTACTTACTTCCGGGTGTAAATTCTCCGTTATCCAATGGGAATGGATGCTCGTAATACAAGACATGATAATTATCTTTTCAATAACGTTAACTAAAGGGAACAATCTATTTGACACAGCTGAAGCTCTGGCCTTCCTTAAAAACAAACTAATTTAATAAAAATCACAGTTGCATTACACACAATGCACTGTTTTTTGAGAACACAAATTCGTAACTAATGTAATTTTTACATTCTGACGAAAAATAAAAATAATTATGAATAAAAATAAAATAAAAGAAGCCTCCCGTGAGTTACTACACGCTATAAAGTAGATTTAAAAAACGTTGTATAGAATAAAAGCTCACTGCGGGACGTTGTAGAAATGCGTGTGTGCACCACGACAAAGGAGCCTCATTCACTTTACATTGGGGTTGTTTGCGTGGTGCCGACACGCAAATGTAACAAAGTTCGTGACTCCACCACGCATTGTGGTGTTAAGGAGTCGTGGTGGAGTCACACATTCTGGTGAGATCAGGTTGAACAAGGCTGTTTTGAACATTTGACAGATTTATGCTTAAATTCTCTGGTAAAGTTACTGAAAGATACACTTTGTGTATAAAAGCTGAAAAGTAGATAATGAAGTACTTTGTGTCAGTAGATTTCGTTAAGAATCTTTGACAGATGTATGCTTAATTCTCTCAAGAAGGTTACCAAAAGATACACTTTTGTATTTAAAAGCTGAAAAGTAGATAATGAAGTACTTTGTGTCAGTAGATTTGGTCAAGAATCTGACTCTTAATGGCAGTTTGTCATTTTGAGGGTATTTCAGTGAAACAAGGCTGTTTTGAACATTTGACAGATTTATGCTTAAATTCTCTGAGAAAGTTACCGAAAGATACACTTTTCTTTTTAAAAAAGCTGAAAAGTAGATAATGAAGTATGCTTTGTGTGTACAGACACACAGAAAACACTGAAAAACACAACAAGAAGGACTGTAATACACATGTATCAGACACGCTCCCCTTGCTATAATGATGACAACAGTTTTTAGATGTAAATAAAACACTTTTTTTATTTTTTTCACACACAAAATCAATAGTTATACTGATTGTAGCATCCCCAGGACAGTCTCCAGCTTAGAATTCCCCATATTACTGGAGATATCGTGATGGAGTTTTTTCACTTCAGTCAAAATATTCACGTGTATGCTGTTTTCGACGCAAAGATGCATTACATCTACAAACAGAGCATACAATGAGAGCACATGATACACTTTTGATGTTTGTTTCATTTCTGAGATAATGTTACAGAATGTTTCGGAAAATGAAGATTCCAGGACCACTTTAAATGTTTAGTTTACAATCGTTTCCCAATGACCCGGAATAGTACTGCCAGAACGAACGATATCCAAAATGTCTTCCAGTTTACAAACTTCGGCCATTCTTTTTACACAGGGGTCACTACTCGTTCTGTTTTCAATCCCATCACCACACTTATTAAAAGGGTAATGACTACATTATGATCAATATATACAGAGCGTTTTGCATAGTTTCCCATTTTTATTTTACTTAAAGAAAAAAGTCAATGTATCGAACAAGTCCCTGGCTTCTCCATCCAACTGCTGGTTGTTACCCCCTAAACACACCAGGAGCGTCTGCGCCGCGTTACGTTGCGGCTGCGCCACGCTGTGCCGCGCTGCGCCGCGCTGCGCCGCGCTGCGCCGCGCTGCGCCGCGCTGCGCCGCGCTGCGCCCTCCTCCTGCGACCTAACACACCAGGCGTGTTTCAAAACGTTGCGGAAGCGGAGCATCGTGTGTGCAGCCTGCAGTTCTTCTTCTTCTTCTTCTCTTTAATGGCGAATCGCTTCCACTTGGAGCATATATCGCCACCTACTGTTGAATGTTCATATTAAATCCTTATCCTCAAACTAGTGCTTTTGAGGAATTTGAAGATCAGCTTGTTTGCTTCATTTCTTGATTTACTTTACATATATTGACTTGAAATCCATGTCCTTGATGTTGAGTTGTTCCACTGCAGTTTTCAGAATGAGTCTTTGCCTTGTATATTCCGGGCAGCTAACAAATACATGATGTATTGTCTCTGGTTGTTGGCAACCATCACAATTGCCATTTGGATGTTTTCCAATCAGATGCAGTGATGAGTTTAATCCAGAGTGACCCAATGTTATCCTGCTGTTAATGCTCTGTTCTCTTCTATTACTCCCCCAAGTGCTTCCTGTTCCCACTTCCCTTTGTATCTGGTATAAATGTCTTTGATGTTAGTTGTTGTTGATTTTGGAATATTTCCTGGACATTTGTACTTCTACAAGTAAGTAGGCTACGTAGTTAAATAGTTTATGTTTGTGTCTGTTTAAATCGGGTTTATTGTTGTTATTTCCTATGTTGTTGTGTTGTAGACTACAGACACAGTTAATAATAATTGTAATATTCCAGTTATAAACGACATGAATCAAAGATGTGTTGCTGTATTTTAGTGGTAAAAAAATATCCATTCATCATCATAATTATTCTATATATATATAATTTACAGTGCCTGTAAACCGGAGGAGAACGCTGGCATGTATTCTCCTACTTGAAAGACTACGGGGGGATGGGGGGAGGAGGGGGAGCCGGTTTTGGGTGCACCCCCTCAACCAGCAAAGGAGACAACAAGGTGATTTTCATCACCTCGTGGCTGAGCTGAGGCTGGACAGCCAACGACATCACCAATATTTTCGGATGAGTGCAGAGCAGATGGATGAACTGCTGTCCCTCCTGGGCCCTGAACTGACCAGACAATCCACAAATTACAGAGCTGCCATTGAACCCAAGCAGAGACTGGCTGTTGCACTTAGGTCAAATGCCCATTTCACAGATAATACATCACTGACCACAAATGTAATAAAGGTTTTATTTTTTAACAATTTCACCCCAAACAACACTTTAAACAGAAACATCAAATATAAACAATCAACACAAAAAAAGTAACTATTTACAGTAAAAAAAACAATGAACTCAATTGCTCAACTATTGTTCGTAAAAAGACTCCTGCCAAGCTGAGCTACTGCTGGAGGACAGCATGTCTGATGGCCCTGTAGATGTTGATTGGGCGCGTGGGGGTTGGGGTACACTTGGCCGAAAGGCTACTGGCCTGGAGGTGTGAATGGAATGTTGAGTGGCGGGGGGATGGTCAATGGGCTGCCAATGTTGCTGGTGTTGGGTGTCACTTTCCAAGTTGTGGAAGGTGTTTAAAATACAGACTTTTGCCTGATGTTTTCTGTCTTTGTCCAGTCTTTGCAACATGGGCACAAGACTGAGAGCAAAGTAGTATGACTCCTCTAATTCTGAGTCTGGCATGTGTGGTGCAGTTGGAGGTTCCTGCAGTAGAGATATCAGCTGCTCTCCAAGGTCTGTGCTCTGTGGCCTCCTCCTTGTGTCCCGTGTGGAACGCTGGGCCGCTGCTGGTGTGGAAATGGGATCCCTGGGGCTACGGGACCTAGAGGGCCTTTGCCTCTCTGCAGAGGTTGTGGGTACCAGAGGTGGTGGGGCTGGAGATCCACATGCTGTCCTGGCATGTTCCTCTGTTTCCAATGACAGGGGTGTAGATGCTCTCTCCATGTCTTCTACAGGGGAAGAATTGCTCAAGCTGCTTTTTGAACTATATGAAAAGAAACAACATGAAAACAATTAAAACCTTTTTTCTGGGGATTAATTTATGCAATAGGAACATATTTATGTAATTTAAAATAAAGTCTTTCATACCCTTTGCAATACACCATCACAAATTACAAAATTATATAAATTAAAATATGTGCATACATACTTCCTTTGCTGTACATAGGGCAAAAGGAAGGACATTATGTCTGTATACTTCCAGCCCTTTTGCGTGCCGCCTGCAGATCCACTTGGGAGAGATTTCTTCCTGTTTTTAACAAAAGCATCCCGGAGTGACTTCCATCGTGCCTTGCAAATGTCGACTGAAACAAAGAATAGATTCAGATTAATAACATGATTTCACATATTTTTCTTTGCTTTTTTTTACCCTTCAGATACTTGGCTTCCAGGGACTCATTGGTCAGCCTAGCATTCAGCTATCGCCTAGGATGCGCTACTGTGTATGTAATACAATTTATAATAAATGGTTTTGTCTGACAAATGACTGCCAAATTATTCTTGTCTGTCCTCACAATTTATCTGACTATAAATGCAAGATTTTCCACCACAGCATACTGTATTTAAACATTATTGAGAGTATTTTGGGTAGTTGTTATAACACATGAATAAAAACAAATTATAATATAAAAATATAATATCATTATAAAGAGTTAAACACAACTGTATTGATCCCTGGGCGAAATTCACAAGATAAAGTATAGTTAAAAAACCAATATTTATAAAAATATAAATACAAAATAATAATAATATTATAATCTTGATATAGGAAATAAGATCTTACTTTATTGTGAAATGCAAGTTTACTGAACAGTTTTTTAACGACTTTCACAAGATGTTAAACTACTGAATGGCTCTGTACTGTACCTACAAGTATTAATTAACTTTAAAACATTAATATGTAGTTGTTACCTTCCACTCCACAAACTGCAGCGACTAAAAACCAGGCCTTGTCCTTTCTGATGTTGTCCTTGTAAAAAGCATTGGTTACATCGTATAAAATTGTGTGTTTCTCCGTCGTCCATTGTGCGTATCGTAGTGGAGGTGTTGTGATGAAGGAGGGGGGTCTGCTAAATTAGTATATATGCGGGATGGGCCTGGCCCGGATGCTCACCTTTCCACTTCCTGCGAGGGGGGGGCTGCCTGCTGACCTTACTTTACGGCTGCGCCGCGGCAAAAATAGGATTCATCCTAATTTTAGAGAAGCGCCGAGCCGCTTCTGGGACGCGCCTGAGCCGTAACGCGGCGCGTGTGGTGGAACAGCACCCATTGACTAGAGTGGCCGCGATCCTTACGACCGCCGCGGCGCGGCCGTAACGCGGCGCGGCCGTAACGCGGCGCAGACGCTCCTGGTGCGTTTAGGGGGTTAGTCTTCTTCTTCTCCATCCAACTCGGCATGGATCTTTTCAAGTCTCTCCTTGAGGCGTCTGCAATTTTTGAGATTGTGAAGAAAAGCCTCCGAAGCGCCTTGGATCCTCCAATCATCCGTGAAAATGTCTTTATCATTAAGAGTCTGGTCGATCTCAGTAATGAAGTCGGTGAGCCAGAGTCTTTTCATTAACGCGTTGTAATTGTTTCTGAAGTAAAAATCGGACATGTCATTCAGAAAATCGTGTTGCCTCTGGCCGGGGTGACTGACTCGGCACCCGTTGCATATTTCTTCTCTGTACCGATGTATCACCCTCTCCACAATATCAACCAACACCGCTTTCACTGTGTCCATAAACAGAGACGTTTTGGCTCAAGGAGCAAAATCAGCAGCAGTAGTATTGCAAGATTCGGGTTTCCCCCTTGGTGGTGATGATGGTAGTCCAGTAGTCTGTTCCTGGCTGCAACTCACGGGGGGAGTCTTGGCTTTTCTCTGCTCCATGGCTAGTTTACAACGGTCGTCTTAGCGAGGTCCTTCGTTTTAGATGATTTGCTGAGTGGAGGGTGGGGCTTATTGCGTTGAATGGTGGTAGTCAATTATAGAATTGAGAGTTTTTAGAAAAAAGTTCTTTAAGCGTTGTAGCTTTTTCATCTCATCTCCAGCAATAGGTCATCATTTAAGAACAAGTAATAGTTTTGTCAAGATTCTACAGAAAAAAGTCAAAAAAGTATAGTATGTCAGAAATATGGAAAAGTCATATAGTATGTTGAAAATCAAAAAAAGAAAACTCAATTCAATACAAATTAATGAATATTTTACCCTGTTCTAAAGTTTTGCACCCTTAAAGAAAAACCCCTTCCTTACCAACTACTTCATACCCTTTGTTAAGTGTTGCGTACATCAGGGTGTATCTCAAAGTATCTTGGTAACATAAAATAACTAAAATATGTAAGTTTATCAGAAAAGAAAAAACCTTGTTTATCTGAACAAGTGTTGCAGATACCAAAGTGTATCTAAAAGTATCTTAGTAACACAAGAAAAAGAGAAGAAAGCGTTAATGTTAACAAAAACTGGATTGTTCCACTGAAATAATTAATAAATAATATCAAAAAGTGCTCTTAAAAAGAACAAATGTATTCAGATAAAAGTATTTTGTTAGACTATTAAGTCCACGATGATTAAATTTAACCCCTAACCCATTTGTATTATATGTTTGTTTTCCTAATAAAGCCAGAGCCACCTGAAATAATTTTGCCATGGCTGTAATGAAGGACTGAGCGTTGATTCTGTTTGCTTTTATACATCTTTGATTTCGTCTGCATCAACCCAGCTGTTGAATTTTTCGGGCCAATTATGCCAAGATACAAACATTTGTTTTTCCCCTCTCACCACACGCCTTTTTAGAATTTTCTCAACTTGAAAAGCCTTGTCATTGGCTATCTTCACTTTTTGTAACTCTTTCTCATAAAAAGTCCCCTTGATCTCTTCTCCATCATAATCTTTGAGCTTGTAAACAGGTGGCTGCTGAGGTAAGCCTTCAGACACCGTAAATAATTCGTCCGTATAACTCTGCTCATATTTTTTTTCGAATACTCCTCTCAATTTGGATATCCTTACAAGCTCCCCCTCTTTAAAGTTCATTTTGACAGCAGCTTTTTTACGAAGGCTGGAGGGGTTATATAGATTCCGAAACACTTGAGCCTCATTTTCCTTGGTTACCTGCAGTGGGTTCATTTTAATACTTCGGTGATAACTATTATTGTAACTTTCAAGTAGTTTGGGTAAGACGTCTATATATCTATGAGTGTTTTTAGCTGTAAAATACCTCCACATTTTAGTTTTCAGCGTACGGTTAAATCTCTCTACCACACATGCCTTCACATCACTGGCGGTTGCATAATGTTGTATACCTCTTTTCTTCAACAAGTTTTGAAAAACTTTATTAAAGAATTCTTTCCCCGCATCTGTTTGTAACTTTTTAGGGATCTCACTGTGTGTTAAAATTGGATAAAAGGCTGACTTTTTTTAAATATATGTTTTTTAGATGCTTTACTTTGATTGGAGCACCCAACGGATGGCTGTAAGTTGTCACCGGTGTCTCGCTGATTAAAGTCATATCAAGACGTCTCTTGGCCATTTTCTCTCGACTTGAAAAATATTGAAGAGTGACCAAAAAGACGCTGGCTTTTATTTAGTCAACCTCTAACGGGAGAGGGGTGAGGGGTGAGGAAAGTGTGTGTGTGTGTGTGTGTGTGTGTGTGTGTGTGTGTGTGTGTGTGTTCCCCCCTCCCCTCGGCTACCATATAGTTTCTCCCCTCATGTCCTGACTTGTCTCAGAATGTTCGCAAAAACAGAGAGGCTGACTTTTTTTAAATATATGGTTTTTTTAGATGCTTTACTTTGATTAATTTCATGTTATTTGCAAGTATTTGTAAGTTACATTCAATACTGTATACAGGATTAGGGGCACAGGAAGTGGTTAGGAGGCGGGACATATATCCTATGCATACTAATTGATGAAACAATGGCATTTTATTTTTCTAATTTTTTTAATTTTAATTTTATTTTAATTTTGTAAACCGGAAGTGGGGGCGGGACATCCGCCGAAAGTGGGAGCGGGAAATCCGGTCAAACGGGGCGGGACTTCCGGTCGAAAGGGGCAGGACTTTCGGTCAAAATGGGCGGGACTTTCGGTCAAACGGGGCGGGGCGACCTGTCACATTCCATGCATACTAATGTGATGAAAGTGGCATTTGTATAACTACTAATGCAAATGTAAAACAAACACATGTTTGACCAAAAACATAAAGCCAACACAGGTGATATGATTAGGCCAATGGCAGCAGCACCCATTCGATTTTTGACCTACCCATAGGCTACATTACTTTGTGACACTTGAGTGACTTCCTGTTAGCTAGAGCGCCACATTATTACTCAATCAAAACCATCTGAAAGCGAGAGGGATTCTGCACATAATAGCATAGCCTCGTGAAGTAGCTTACTTCTGGGTCTCTGTGTTTGATTCAAGCTCTGCTCTCTCTCTGTGTGTGTGTGTGTGTGTGTGTGTGTGTGTGTGTGTGTGTGTGTGTGTGTGTGTGTGTGTGTGTGTGTGTGTGTGTGTGTGTGTGTGTGTGTGTGTGTGTGTGTGTGTGTGTGTGTGTGTGTGTGTGTGTGTGTGTGTGTGTGTGTGTGTGTGTGTGTGTGTGTGTGTGTGTGTGTGTGTGTGTGTGTGTCATGAGCCATTTTGTGTGCCTGCGCGAGCGAGTGAGAGAGAGAGAGAGCGCACTGGTGGGTATCTACCGGAGATCGTTGTGGTTTGCATCTGGTGCTAGCTAGCCAAGCTAACGGATATAAGGAGCTTTTTCAACAACAAGGTGGAGGGAGAACTATCTCCTGTCGGAGAGTCTCAGGTAACCTCAGCTCAGGTGAAGTAAAGGACTCTCAGTGTCTAGATAGTTAACTTTAGTCTAGTTATCTCAGTAGAATCCTCCTTTTTGAGGAGCTTTTTGATTACAGATTTGAAAACATCGTTGCTTGCTTTAAAAGTAGCACAATTCATTATGTCAAACCTTGGAAAGTATCTAGATATCCCTGCCCTAATGCCAAAAGTAACTGGCAACTGAAAATGTGTCGCCGTTTGATGTCTATGTCTGGACCGCTGCATAAAAAGTAGGGTGTAACTGACCGCTATGTTATTTTAATATGCATGGTTAGGGGCGGGCGTAGGTATGGGTGTGACGCTGCGAACTCCGGAATCATAACTGATTTAAACTGTTCCCAGGCAACGAGGTCTAGCCTGTGCTACGGACCTCTCAAACATACATGTAAGTTACTGAATTGCCACGAACATTGTGTTATATAATCGGTTTGTATAGGTTTTAATTGAAACTGTGTGTTGTTCCTTGGCTCAACTGTTCATAGTGCCAAGTGATATATTAAGATAAGGACTGCCATGCCTGACGTCGCACATATTGCACCCTCGGTGAGCGGAGCGAGGTACGTTACAGGGACGGTATTACAAGTGTTTGTTTGATCCGTGAATATATATTTGTGATTTAATCAATGATTTGTACTTGTTCTATGTCTGTATATATTTTAGTTTTCACGATGATTGAAAGACCATTAAAGAAACTACATCCGTCGAGACTCTGCTGTGATTATTGCCGAGGGCAGCTACAGTGAAAACTCGACTGCACGAGCCATTCACCACGTTGTGCCGGCTCAGCCAGCGGATACGAGATCATCTGACATCCTGCACGTCAATGTACGGAGGCCAATGCTGCAGTAGGAGACTTTGGCTGACTAAAAGTTAAAGCCCATAATAAATATAAGAAAATAGTCAATGTTAAGGTGGTAAATCGACTTAAAGCTGTCTGCTAAGCTAATTCATTATGCACAATTAATGAGCTCAAGAACAGCCATATCATATCGTGCAAAAATACAGTCGTAAAGCAGAGAGCTATATAGTTAAAGAGGGCCCTTAACCATCTATGTCATTTCATGAGAACTTAATTCCCGAACGTGTAATAATGTTTAAAGGGTAAACATTGTCTGACTGTAGAGCATTAGCAGTACTATTGTTTGTGACATTTTGTATCATTCATGTTTTGCTCATCTTAGTGTGTCCAAGTGTAAATGTCTGATGTGAGTGGTATATAGTTAAAGGTAAAGTTAAAGTCACCATTCACTTAAATTGAGTTTAGACATAAAACACTGTAAGACTATAGTTAAAGCACAAACAGAGGAAAAAGGGCAACAAAATGTCACTACCTGCTAAAGAAACAGACAAACCCCCAGAGAAACAAGTCAGGTCCAGCTCTCGTGAACGAAGTCTAACACAAAAAGCCCTAGAAAATGAAGCTAAGAAAAACGAAAAGGCATTCAATAAAGCCTACGACTCTTGGAAGCAGACAGCAAGAGAGGTTAGACTAAGACTGAAAGATTTCTGCTCAGCTGAAGACCTAAATAGATGCACAGAGGACACAGAATCCAAATATGTCATAGTACAGCAACATTATGAGCCCATTCGACGCAACCATACCACTACTCCAGATATTGCAGAGAAAATGGATGCATGTGTCACTCTTACAGCTGAGATTCGTGAATTACTCAGTAAAAGGCAAGAGAATATAGATGAGGTTTTCAACGACCAACTTGAGAAGGAGAGAGTCAGGGCGGCGCTAAATAAGAATGAGTATGGCTCTGTCTTTGGAAACACGAACACAGAAACAGTAATCTCAGAGTCATCACGAGAACCAAGTATCACCTCCAGCTCCTCTAGTAAACGTGCAGATGCAGAAGCAGACCTTGCAGCCAAACAAGAACAGGCAAAAGCTACACGAAGTTTACATGGCCAACAAGCAAGAATCGATAAACTGGAGAGTGAATGGAAACTCAAGGAAACACAAATGCTGGCAGAAATCAAACAGAAGGAGTCTGAAATGAAGTTAAAGCTAGAAGAGGAAAAAACAAGGTTACAACAGCTACATGTAGATAATGAAGTAAAAGTAGCAGCAGCTCGAGTGAGAGCGTACAGACATTTCGACCACACATCTCAACATGGTGGCCGAAATACCGACCACAAACATGTGAATTGTGACAGAACCCCCCCCTCAAGGGACGGATTCCAGACGTCCCTAAAAAAAACAAAACAAAAACGTCCAAAACCCCAAGCAGGGTGGGCGGAGGGGGTCCGGAGGACGGGTCTTGGGCTGACAGCCCAGGAACACAGCGGAGGACCAGGAAGGGGTCACGGGCGGACGGCCTGAGGAGCAAGGTACAGTCCAAAAAGGGGGATTCGGGCGGACTGCCCGGGGACAAGGCAGAGAACCAGGAAGGGGTCTCGGGCGGACGGCCCGGGGTCAAAACAGAGTCCAAGGTGGGGACCATGGAGGACCGAAGGCAGCGGTAGGAAGAGTCAGGGACCCGGGTCCGAGGGCGAAGGCAACGGCAGGAAGAGTCGGGGGTCGGGCCCGAGGGCGAAGACCGCAGCTCTCAGGGGGCCGGGCACGAGGGCGAAGACCGCGGCTCTCAGGGGGCCGGGCTCTCAGGGGGCCGGGCTCGAGGGCGAAGACCGCGGCTCTCAGGGGGCCGGGCTCTCAGGGGGCCGGGCTCGAGGGCGAAGATCGCGGCTCTCAGGGGGCCGGGCTCGAGGGCGAAGACCGCGGCTCTCAGGGGGCCGGGCTATAGGGTTGGCAGGACCCCCGGCAGGGGAGTAGACGGCGGGACCTCCAACGACACAGGACACAGGGTTGGCAGGACCCCCGGCAGGGGAGTATTCTGCGGGACCTCCAACGGCACAGGACACAGGGTTGGCAGGACCCCCGGCAGGGGAGTAGACGGCGGGACCTCCAACGGCACAGGACACAGAGCTGGCAGGACCCCCGGCAGGGGAGTATTCTGCAGGACCTCCAACGGCACAGGACACAGGGTTGGCAGGACCCCCGGCAGGGGAGTAGACGGCGGGACCTCCAACGGCACAGGACACAGAGCTGGCAGCACCCCCGGCAGGGGAGTAGACGGCGGGACCTGCAACGGGACAGGACACAGGGTTGGCAGGACCCCCGGGAGGGGAGTAGACGGCGGGACCTCCAACGGCACAGGACACAGAGCTGGCAGGACCCCCGGCAGGGGAGTAGACGGCGGGACCTCCAACGGGACAGGAGAAAGGGTTGGCAGGACCCCCGGCAGAAGAGTATTCTGCGGGACCTCCAACGGGACAGGAGAAAGGGTTGGCAGGACCCCCGGCAGGGGAGTAGACGGCGGGACCTCCAACGACACAGGACACAGGGTTGGCAGGACCCCCGGCAGGGGAGTAGACGGCGGGACCTCCAATGGCACAGGAGAAAGGGTTGGCAGGACCCCCGGCAGGGGAGTAGACGGCGGGACCTCCAACGACACAGGACACAGGGTTGGCAGGACCCCCGGCAGAAGAGTATTCTGCAGGACCTCCAACGGCACAGGACACCGGGTTGGCAGGACCCCCGGCAGGGGAGTAGACGGCGGGACCTCCAACGGGACAGGACACAGGGTTGGCAGGACCCCCGGCAGGGGAGTAGACGGCGGGACCTCCAACGGCACAGGACACAGAGCTGGCAGGACCCCCGGCAGGGGAGTAGACGGCGGGACCTCCAACGGGACAGGAGAAAGGGTTGGCAGGACCCCCGGCAGAAGAGTATTCTGCGGGACCTCCAACGGGACAGGAGAAAGGGTTGGCAGGACCCCCGGCAGGGGAGTAGACGGCGGGACCTCCAACGACACAGGACACAGGGTTGGCAGGACCCCCGGCAGGGGAGTAGACGGCGGGACCTCCAACGACACTTGCGTAGGGGCTTGAATAGGGAATGGAGAGGGAACTCGAGCGGAGACTTGAGAGGGGACTCGAGAGGAGACTGGAGAGGGGACTCCAGAGGGGACTAGAGAAGGGAACACGAGAGGGGATTTGAGAGGGGAACTAAAGAGGGGACTCGAGGAGGGACCAGAGGAGGGACCAGAGGAGGGAACTCGAGAGGGAACTCGAGAGGGGACTCGAGGGGGAACTGGAGAGGGGACTCAAGATGGAAACAGAGAGGGAACTCGAGAAGGGACTACAGAGGGGACTAGAGGAGTAACTAGGGAAGGGAACTCGAGAGGGGAACTAGAGAGGGGACCCGAGGAGGGACTAGAGGGCCTAAAGGAGGGACTAAAGGAGGGAACTCGAGAGGGGACTCGAGGGGGAACTGGAGAGGGAACTTGAGATGGAAACAGAGAGGGGACTCGAACAGAGACTAAAGAGGGGACTAGAGGAGAGAGGAGGGACTAGATGAGTAACTAGAGAAGGGAACTCGAGAGGGAAACTAGAGAGGGGACTCGAGGAGGGACTAGAGGAGGGACTAAAGGAGGGATCTCGAGAGGGAACTGGAGATGGAAACAGAGAGGGGACTCGAGAAGGGACTACAGAGGGGACTAGAGGAGAAACTAGAGGAGGGACTAGAGGAGTAACTAAAGAAGGGAACTCGAGAGGGGAACTAGAGAGGGGACTCGAGGAGGGACTAGAGGAGGGCCTAAAGGAGGGAACTCGAGAGGGGACTCGAGGGGGAACTGGAGAGGGAACTTGAGATGGTAACAGAGAGGGGACTCGAACAGAGACTAAAGAGGGAACTAGAGGAGGGACTAGAGGAGTAACTAGAGAAGGGAACTCGAGAGGGGAACTAGAGAGGGGACTCGAGGAGGGACTAGAGGAGGGCCTAAAGGAGGGACTAAAGGAGGGAACTCGAGAGGGGACTCGAGGGGGAACTGAAGAGGGAACTTGAGATGGGACCGTGGCAGCCGGGACCAGATCCGGGTCTGGAACCAAGGCAGCTGGGGTCGGGACCATGGCTGCTGGGACCAGAACTGGGGCCGAAACCCTGGCTGCAGGGACCGGAATAGCAGCCAGAAACATGGCTGCTGAAGCCAGAAACCTGTCTATAAGCTCCAGCTTCGACGCCGGAAACACGGCCGTATAGGGCGCTCCCGGAGCCGGGACCATAGCCGCTGGGGCCGGCCCTGGAGCCGGAAACATGGCTGTATGATCCAGCTCTGGAGCCCGGATCATGACTGTGTGGGGCGGACTCGGAGCCGGAAACATGGCTGCGGGAGCCTGCACTGGGGCAGGAACCATGGCTGCTGGGGCCGAAACCGTGGCTGCTGGGGCCGAAACCGTGACTGCTGGAGCCGGGACTGGAACCGTGGCTGCTAGTCTGGACTTGCGACTCCCTCTCTTAGGAGCCTTTTGGAGGCTCCGTGGGCCTCCAAAAGCCAGAGTTCCAGAGAACGGCTCCTGGACAGGAGCAGGAACTGGGGAAGAAGCAGAGGTTGACTCCAGACGGAACACGCCGAGACGTATGGTGTCAGGTTGAGAATTGGGAGGTAGGGAACTAGCATGCCTGGAGCTAGCAGGCCGGGAAAGAGGTTTGACCTCAAGGCTGCACAAAAAGTCCTCCACCCACTCGGGGAGCAACTCCCTCAACCAGGGCCTTGAGGTTACCTCCTGGCGTGCCGCAGAAATAACTGACTGCCTCTCTTCAGTACTGGAGGCATATCGAAAGTCATTCCTCAAGCATGTTAACTTGTACTTCACCGCGTACAAACTGTCTGCTGGGTCCATTCCTGGTTGGGTCATTCTGTCACGGATGAGTGAAGGAAGCAGGACCCAAATGCAGATAACTCTTGAGAAACCCTTTATTCCAAGGATAAATGACAAATACAGAACAGAACACTCTCCGGTGAACTCCGTCACCAACAAACAATGACCCAACACTGAACACAGACAGAGACAAGACTAAATACAAGAAGGGGTAATCATGACAACGAGAAACAGCCGGGCAGGGGAGGAGAAACACAAGGACAACAGGTGAACACAATCGGGTAATCAGGGAGGGAAACAGACAGAAAGCAGACAGGCAGGAAACGGGGGTGAACACTTACACAATAAGACAGGAAACCCAAAGACAAGAAAAACACCAACACAGACAAAACTACAAGCGTGACATAACATGTGAATTGTGACATGCACCGTCTGAAGCGCCAACGTCTCAGGAAGAAGTCAGCCTAACCCAGGCAATTGCAAGCTCTTTTACTCTGAATCGTCTACCTGTCCCAGAACCAACAACGTTTACTGGCGATCCTTTGAAGTTCATAGACTGGAAGATGTCCTTCATGGCCCTCATTGGAAATAAGCCCCTCCCAGTTGGTGAAAAGATTCTCTATCTAAAGAGTTACCTCGCAGGGGAGGCGCGCAAGGCTGTAGAAGGATTTTTCTACAGAAACTCAGAAGATGCATATCACAGTGCCTGGGCAGTCTTGCAAGATAGATATGGAAACCCCTTTATTGTCCAAAAGGCTTTCAGAGACAAGCTCATGAAGTGGCCCAAGATAGATTTAAACGACCCCATAGCACTCAGAGAGTTTGCATATTTCCTTCAAGGTTGTGTTGAAGCTATTCCCCATGTAAAGGCCCTGTCCATCCTAAATGATTGCGAGGAAAATCACAAGCTTCTCCAAAAACTGCCTGAGTGGATGGTTCACAGGTGGAGTCGGATTGTTGTTGAAGAGTTAGACAAATTTGGAGACTATCCAAGTTTTGCACGTTTTACAGAGTTTACACAAAAGGAAGCTAGAATAGCTTGTAATCCCATTGTATTCCCCCTCCTGATGAAAAACACCAAGACCACAGATGAGAGGTTTCTCAGGAGAACGAAAGCACTCAACACCAGTACTGAAATGAATGAACCCACCTCAGAGACATTTGTAACTTCAAACTCAAAACCATGGCCACCTTGTTTAGTTTGTAAGGATGAAACACATGGTATTGCAAGGTGCCCAACCTTTACAGCAAAGACTACAGACGAGAAGAAAACTTTGATTCACGAAAATAACCTTTGCTTCGGGTGCCTAGGAAAAGGGTACATTTCCAAAGACTGCAAAAGGCGACACACCTGCAGCACATGCAGTCGACGTCACCCAACCTGCTTACACATATAAACAGACAAAAGACCTGCAGAGACATCAGGTAAATATTCTGCTGCCACAGCAGAACATACTAGTAAGGATATCCACAAAGTTATGTCCCATGCACTGACACAGCATACTTCTACCACATCTAGCATTGTTCCAGTTCTGGTTTTGTCAACAATGGATCCAGATAGAGAAATTCTCACTTATGCCCTACTGGACACACAAAGTGATTCAACCTTCATTTTGGAAGACTTAGTTACTGAACTAGACGTGGACACTCAACCAGTGCAGCTGAAACTCAGTACAATGACAGCGGCTAACACAGTCATTGCAAGTAAGACTGCCAGTGGTCTTCACGTTCGGGGACTCAACTCTGAAGCCTATGTCAAACTACAGCAGACCTACACACGAGACTTCATACCAGTTGAAAGGTCTCATATCCCCACTAAAAGAACAGCACTCCAATGGCCTCATCTCAAACACTTAGCAAACAAGCTACCACCACTTCAAGACTGCGAGGTAGGATTGCTAATT
Organism: Pseudochaenichthys georgianus; assembly: GCF_902827115.2. Lineage (NCBI taxonomy): Eukaryota > Metazoa > Chordata > Actinopteri > Perciformes > Channichthyidae > Pseudochaenichthys > Pseudochaenichthys georgianus. Next base: position 12,193,088 of record NC_047522.1, on the reverse strand, counting down.
GGTTATGACTGCCCATCAGCGTTGTCCCCCTTGGAAGTTGTCACAGGAGGCGAAAACGAACCTTTCGCACAAAGAACCGTGCTTGGATGGAGCATCATTGGCTCAGCCAATCCCCATTTGGATAGACAGGGACACCAAAGCTTCGTACATCGAGTCACAGTGAAAGAGATGCCAACACCATCAGCCACCGACGTGCTGAAAGTCTTGGAATCAGACTTCAATGAAAAATGCTACGAAGACAAGTATGTGTCCCAAGATGATGTTCTCTTCATGCAACTCCTTAGTGACAACATTAGGCAGACGGAAGACGGACACTACGAGATGCCTCTTCCTTTCAAGGACATTAGTCCACCATCACTACCAAACAATAAGAAGCTGGCGACTATCCGGCTGCAACACTTTAAGACAAAAGTGGCACATACCCCGGCGCAACCTGAATGTTAACGACATAGTCATTATCAAGGAAGACATGCTTCCAAGGAATCAGTGGCAGGTAGGGCGAGTGGTCGAGACAACTGAAGGGACCGATGGTTTGGTTCGTCGAGTCAAGGTGCAAGTTGGAGATCGGAAATCAACAAAGAAACAAGATTACACCTCCAAACCCTCGATCATAGAACGTCCCATTCAGAAGCTAGTTTTACTCATTGAAGGTGAATAATTGGCTAAAATACACTTGCATCAGACATACTAGTAAACATGTTTTCTAAGGCGACAAAGCTTATTTGTGTGTGAACCACCATACCTTTAAGTGTGTCTTGTTTTTTGACGGTCTAGAAATCCTGTATGATTCACCCAGTTTGTTTACCTCGTTAAGTTTGTTCATCAGGACAGGATATGGTGGGAGTGTAACTGACCGCTACGTTATTTTAATATGCATGGTTAGGGGCGGGCGTAGGTATGGGTGTGACGCTGCGAACCCCGGAATCATAACTGATTTAAACTGTTCCCAGGCAACGAGGTCTAGCCTGTGCCTGTCTAGCCTGTGCTACCTCTCAAACATACATGTAAGTTACTGAATTGCCACGAACATTGTGTTATATAATCGGTTTGTATAGGTTTTAATTGAAACTGTGTGTTGTTCCTAGGCTCAACTGTTCATAGTGCCAAGTGATATATTAAGATAAGGACTGCCATGCCTGACGTCGCACATATTGCACCCTCGGTGAGCGGAGCGAGGTACGTTACAGGGACTGTATTACAAGTGTTTGTTTGATCCGTGAATATATAGTTGTGATTTAATCAATGATTTGTACTTGTTCTATGTCTGTATATATTTTAGTTTTCACGATGATTGAAAGACCATTAAAGAAACTACATCCGTCGAGACTCTGATGTGATTATTGCCGAGGGCAGCTACAGAGGGTTTCTGCCCCATTACTTCTCTTCTTACTTCTATAAGAATAAAACACGGAGGACGGAGATCTCTTTTTGTCCCCCTCTTCTCCCCGCTGCAGCCTAGCAGCTGATCTCAAAGCACGCTCCCCTCTCCTGCAGGGAGAAAAACTATATTTATATACTTTATATAGGTTGATACAGTAGCCCTTTTTTTTTTAAATAGTTTTTATAGGTGTTGCTATCTGTTTTGTGTAGCGTGGTTCTACAAGCAAGTCAATGCATTCAGTGGGTGGTATCAGAGAGTTACATGGGTCGGTAAATGCAACGAAAACAATTGGCCACAGCAAATCATTTATATTAAACATGTAATTTTTACTTTTGAATACTTCAGTACAAAGGATGTATTGAATAATTTAAGTGATATATGTGTACACATATAAATCATTAGTCAAAACAGGGCTACATTTGATTTAATTAAAAGGTATAATATGTGGTAAACTGAAGAGCCCTTAGGGAGCCGAAAGAGCCGGCTCTTCTTGGTGAGCCGAGCCAAATGATCCGGCTCACCAAGAAGAGCCGGAATTCCCATCACGAGAACGAATGACTTATTCTACGAGGATTTATAAAAGCAGCTGGAATCCCTTAAATTGCATTACTGCCACCTACAGTAGCCTATGTATTTCTGCTGAGTGTCATTATTCTATTGGATAAAAACAGTTAGGAAACGCCCCTATATACGATCCGCCCCTATACGATCCGCCCCTATACGATCCGCCTCCTTGCTGCGGTCTGCAGCCAGACCCATCTCGCAAAAACAGCGCTGGAAAGAGAGAATGGAGCGAAATGAGGCATGGCTAAAATGCAGGATCTTTTTGGTATTTTGAAAAAATATATATATTTATATACTTTATATAGGTCGATACAGTAGCCCCTTTTTTTAAATAGTTTTTATAGGTGTTGCTATCTGTTTTGTGTAGCGTGGTTCTACAACAAGTCAATGCATTCATTGGGTGGTATCAGAGAGTTACACGGGTCTGTAAATGTAATGAAAACAATTGGCCACAGCAAATCATTTATATTAAACATGTAATTTTTACTTTTGAATACTTCAGTACAAAGGATGTATTGAATAATTTAAGTGATATATGTGTACACATATAAATCATTAGTCAAAACAGGGCTACATTTGATTTAATTATAAAAGGTATAATATGTGGTAAACTGAAGAGCCGTTTGGGAGCCGAAAGAGCTGGCTCTTCTTGGTGAGCCGAGCCAAATGATCCGGCTCACCAAGAAGAGCCGCAATTCCCATCACTACTCTGTGGGCAGAGCAAGTCCAAACCGGCAAAGTTCTCTTTCAACCTCGCAATGAAATCTGTCATCACATCCGTGATTTGTGTTGGGGGTGTGATGTCTTTGAGGAGCGTCGGAAAATGCATTACTCAAATCGGTCGCGAAACAAAATCAATGACTGTTGTATATACTTTATATAGGTTGATACAGTAGTCTTTGTTTACGCTTCAGAGTTGAGAGAGACATGTTTTAGAGTTGCTATCATAGGACCACCGTTAGCACCACTAGATGCACATTCAAAAAACGTGCTGCGTTGTGGTTTGGTGGTTTCTATGCAACGTGGGGTGTTGCGTTCATGGTCTGTACTAGTGTAGGAATTTGGCCACGAGAGGCTGGGCCACTCAGGAGTTGGTTCTGAGCCGCATCTGGCCCGCGGGCCGTAATTTGAATAGGCCTGCTGTAGTGTATATCATGTCACATTGGGCTGTAATGGTAAAATACTGCCCTTTCCATGTGTCGACTTTCAAATAAAGTTATAAATAGAGCCTTGGTATTTTTTTGTTTGTTTATTTGCTTGTGAAAATAAATCAGTCAACGAGGTTATTTGAGGCCAAACATGATGCTTTTATTCTGAAGGAGCTACCGTAGCCCGGAAGTGTAATTGATAACACACACAACCGCTGGCGGAATGGCGATAGTTGTGACTGCTAAAGCAGGTTTCACCTTTAGAATAATGATTTTGTCATTGTTTTTCATGTGTCTTCCGTTTTATTCTTCCGCCAAGATAAATGACAGACCCATTATTGGTAAGTTTACATACATGTTATCAACTGTTGACATTAAGTTAAGCTAACATTACGTGACCCATATTTTGAGGACATTAGCGTACGTTACTTTCGAAAGACCGTTGGAGTTGATTTTTAAATGGTCGTGTACCTAAACTTCTGTTTTTCTTCTCAAAAGGTGTCCTGGCTCAAGAAGTTTATTCTCAAAAGCCAAATCAAACTGCTTACATTGCTGCCTCGTATGTTAAGTTCCTGGAGTCCGCAGGAGCAAGGGTTGTACCCGTCATGTGAGTTATTATATTACTAATTTCATCACTTATTTTTTCATTGCGGAAAAGCTTTGCAACATCCTGTTTATACAGCATTGTGAACTGAAACCTTTAACCTTTAATGTTCTTGTCTAAAGGATTAATCAGCCAATGGAGGAGTATAAGAAGCTGTTTAACTCCATTAATGGGTAATTGTATATGTATTATAAATGATTAACAGATTTATAAGTCAACACCTGTATGCAGTGGCGAGCCATGACTTTTATACCTAGGCCCTCTGACAATAAATAAAATAAATGACAATAATTCGTATTAAATCAAATTAAGCATAATCTCAAACAACTTTTAGTGTGCTCCCTTGGTTTGCAGGGAACTAAAACATGTCTCACAGACAGGCCTCGTGGTGTCCGTAGGCTTGCCCTCACTGTCAGAGATATAGCTAAAATACTTCCAAATTTCGCTTCTGGCATCTTTTTTGTCAACAAGCCGAGGCGCAGCGGCAGTGGCAGTTGCACTCCCACTTGCAGCCATGCTTCTCGTTTTCTCACATGCTCTGGCAGCTAGCACGTACACGAGAGAGGGGAGGCACTTAGGCTGCGGCCCCACGAGGACGAAAACGGCTAAACGCATAGGATTAACGCAAACGCAATCGCAAACGGCTTCCGTCCACATGCAATAATTATCCGGATAGTGTCTGCCCACACGAGACCGCTCCGTTTAGCTCCAACCGCTGGAGAAGCTGCAGTACATATGCAGGAGCCTCTACGTGGCGCTGTAACTTCCTCCACAAAAGCAGCGAAGAAGCATGGTTGTCATGGTTGCCCTTCTGTTTATTCTCCGCGGTGGGGGCCGAGGGAACCGGGCAGAGTTTTTCGCCAGTCAGCGTGTATTAAAGTTGAAATCTTCCGGACAAAATTATAAAAGTGCCGGTCAAAGGTCTTCTTTGTTATTTATTGAGCTTTAAAACAAATGAATAACGACTCTATATAATATAATGATAAAATACACGGAGCCTCTCTTTTTCCTCCTTCTCTTCGGACAGCGTCAGTGTCTGTCTCATGCAGCAGCTGATCCAGTAATGAGTGACCCGGCCAACAGTAAAAAATAAACATATTTATAACTAGTTTAGGGAGTTTGAGAGGTAATTAAAATAGCTAAGGGTGATGATCTGACTTGAAGTGTGTGTTTTGCTGCAGCGGGAGGAGCTGCAGGTGGGCAGAGCTGCGTGTCTCCGTCCTGTCAGATTAGACTTCACTCGCGAGAGAAAGATAAATAATCTGAATTCAGGATGCAGTTTACTTTGACGTGGGGGTGAGCAGCAGAGGTGGGGAGAGGCGGGGCTATTGCCTCATCATTATTGCTGTAGATGTTGCACAAACAACTGTAGCATGGTCAATAGCGTCCGGAGCACGATAGCAACTCTGCGATCCGCCATTGTTGTTGTTGTTGGTGGCGAAACACTTCAGCACTGGCGCGGGGTAAGCGGAGGTGAGCAGAAGAGGTGGGGAGAGGCGGGGCTATTGCGCAATCACTATCAGTGATCTGAAAATGTCCGTATAGGGCGCACACACGGAGCTGTTTGACCCCCCAGAGAGTGGCGTATGCATTTCTATCCACCTTGGGACCCATTGTCGTTTCCTCAGTCGTTTAGTGCCATATTCGGTCGTCCTCGTGTGGCCGAAGGGTCTATATGACACTAAACAGTAACGCAAACGACCGAATTCGTCCTCGTGGGGCCGCAGCCTTAGAGCTTGCTTGAGAGGGGAGGAACTGCAGGCACGGCTGCAGTGCAGGGAGTGGAAGCAGAGCGCTGAACACACACAGCTCTTATTAAAACAGCTCTTTCTCACCGGAGTACTTTTCCCCGTCATTCTTAAAGTACCAATACTAATGAAATGGAGGAATCGTAACGTTTTTAACGGCAGGGTATCGCGATACCTTTCAAGTATCGGTACACTGTGCAACACTAATTTATATAAACACCTATCATGACAGGGCACCCACAGCCAAGTAACAATTACAAATGAATTAAGTCGGCACGGAGGCCCACATTGAAAATGACTTGGGCCTACCTTTGATGATCAAATTACTTAAACACAAAGTCCAAACTCCTGACCTTTTGGAAGAAGTACTTGGTGGCGGGGTCATGCAGCTGATCCTTTGCCACTCCAATTTATCATTGTAACTCAATCTTGAAAATGACTCGGTTAATAATTTCTGCTCACATGCATATAATTTCTCTATAACACACATGCCTAAACTTCACAGCGGGCGGAACTTGTCATAAAGTCCGCGAAAATAAAGCCCACCCATTTAGAGGGAAGATATGATTGGTCAATTGTACTGTCATTTGACATTACTCTCTCGTTGAGTTACTATAGCGGTAGGCCTGTCACAATAATTAATTTTGAGCACACATTGTCTCACAAGCAAAAAAAAACTCCTTAAATCAACAGTCAAGTGTACAGTCCACTGTCACTGGTCTTACGATTCGATTCGATTACGATGATCCTGTCAACGATTCGATTCAATTCGATATCCCGATGCATCACGATTCATACCAATGCGTTGCATCCTCAATTTTCTATATTACTGCACATGGCTTATTTTTCATCAATGCATACATGCAGTAAATACATATGAACTCTCTTTTTATTATTTAGAAAGTGCTTCAGAAATCAATAACATATATGTCTTGACATTAATTTATAAACCAAAATAAATGAATTGTCTAGGTCTAGCCTCCCTATATCTGTGTGTGAAGTTGTTCCATCCTCAAAAACAAACAAATAATGCTTCTGCAGTCTAGCTGCAGCTTCTAGCAACGGTCTTCTATTAAAAAAAGGACACTGAATGTCCTGAATGTGGCATCACACACAGGACTTGAGTCTGAACCTATGGTCTGAACACAGCAGACAACAGGAGTATTTACAATAGCATATACAAATAAAAATACTGCATGTGGGTGCACACTTACATTCTCTGTTTTACTGTTGCATAAATCCCATGAATGTATGAGATTAAATTAGCTTCATTATATCTCAGTGATTAAGTGAATAATAAAGTTTCTATCAGCCTGTCACTCATTATTTTCAGGGAGGGGGCGGGGTTTGGAGGAACGGAGAGGAGACGGTGATCGTGGAAGCTTTTTTCCTCCTGCCTTCACAAACTTTACACACGTATATATCGTCTGAAAATTGCTAGAGGACATTCATACTTTGCAATCCAAGACTTAATTAAATCCACCAAAAACCTGACATGGTTGTAATGCGATTATTTTTGAAAAACATAAATCCCTGTGCCGCAGCGACACGGAGTGATTCAGAGCGGGTCCTTCTGCTGTTGGTTCTGGACTGGTGTTCTTGTGTTGGTGGATAAAGCAGACTGCTCCGTGTTTGATGTTGCTGTGCCGCTGTCACGTCTGTTCCCTGATCTCTGCGTCATTGACCAATTTGATATTAAAGTGACAGAAAAAAAAACGTTATAGTAAAGCCGCGGCCGTTAAATCAGGAAGCAACGTTACTACGCTATAACCGATTATCTTCCATCACTGCATCGATACCGAATCGTCCACGTCCGCATCGCAATGCATCGTAGAAACGATTATTTTCAACACCCCTACTGTCCATACAAAGACCCAGATGCCTCAACAGGCCATATCGAAATCTGTTTTTCAAAGTTTTCGAACAAGGAACACCAACCTTCATTTCATTTCAAGCCTTTATTTATCCAGGTGTATCCCTTGAGATCATTGATCTCTTTTTCAAGGGAGACCTGCTCAAGTAGACATGTTTGCATTGTCGGGCAAATGCATCTTTGATAAACTGTCGGGAAGGTGGGGGCTCTCCATCTCCAGCTGCCGTGTTTGCTACCAGCTGGGAAAACGGAATGGGGTGGTTGTGTTTTAGGTGTAGTTTAAAATGCGTGGTATATCAAGTCCGTAGTTTCGCCTCGTTGATTTGGCTTGAATCCAAAATACTGCCACACCGGAGAATCGAGATGTGTAGTTTTGTAACCTATTCCATTTCACTTTAAATTCTTGTCGCTATATTATTAATTTGGCTGCTGCACGTGCACACGGGGTGTCCTGACCTGGTTTTGTGTCAGCCCCACCCCTCACAGCGCGCCTGGCCGGCAGCCACAGCGCACTGTGCCTGGCAGCCACAGCGCGCCTGGCTAAAATGCTGGTCACATCCTTATGTAAACGGAAATGTATCGACCATTTTTATTTATCGTACGATAAGTACATTTATTGATTATCGCGACAGTCCTATATAGCGGGCCCTCTGTGAATTTACAGCAGGACCACCAATCAGCTCCTGTCTTCACCTCGCAGAGACGAGCTTCTTTCATGTAACCCTTCACATTCCAACAGAAACTGAACAGGCAGATTCAAAGGATTTATTTCTTTGGAAAATGTTATTTTAAATACAATTAAATCAAGTTTTTTTATATTTTCAAATATTATGTTTTAGAGGGCGCTGACGGCTCGCCACTGCCTGTATGTTTGTTAGGGAAGTAATCTACTATCAAAACATTTAATTATTTTGTTTATTAGATGTCTAATAGGCAAAATAGGGTTGAATTTGGTTGAAAAGTAAAAGATGAAATCTATATCACACATGGCCCTATATATTTAAATTAAGATAAGTAAACGTCTAAGTTATGATACAGACTTCCAATAAACTATCACTTTTTAGCCAACATTAACCAGATTCTAGCCTTGCTGTTATGTTCATTCAATAAAAAAATGAACTTCATGTTTAGTGCGATTAGCTCTACCTAGGTTACACGCTTAAACCACGCTCACATGCATCACAATCATATAGTTATGACTGATGCATGTTCAGAATCTACTGTACATCTTTACAATAGCAGATACATAGCATTATGTCAAATACAACTTTCAAACAAAAACATTTAAACAAAAAGAAATGGTACATTTTATATATATACACATAGTCATATGAAAAAGTATATAACATTTAATGGCAATGAAGATATACAAATTAGATTTATAGTATACCTACATATTAGGTGCAATTATAGGATGTGGAAAGCAGTAAACTCACAAAGCAAATGACACACATTTACGTCAAAATATTTTTGTCATTGAGAGTGTTGTGTCTCTGTTACCAGGATCCTTTACCCAGGCGGAGGTGTCAGCATTATTTCATCCGTTTATGAAAGAGCTGCAAAAATCTTTTATGAGCTTGCTATTGAGGTAAAGAGTTAAAACACTAGTTACTATGTTTGAATATATCGATGCTGGAATATGATGCAAACTGTGTGTGATTTTTCAGGCAAACAGCCGAGGCGACTACTTTCCTGTGTGGGGCACCTGTCTTGGATTTGAGCAACTGATGTATTTGACAAGTGAAAAAACAATACTGTCGCAAACAAATACAAGCGGTGTGGCATTGCCTCTGAACTTCACTAATGGTATGGCTTTGTCTTGATGTAACATTGATTACTAGAGAAGTACGTACATGGAACCATAAGATAGACCTAATCCTTATAATAATAAATATGAACATAATATCCATAATTGTAACTCCTTAATGAGTTATCAGAACATAACAGTTAGATTGGCAATGTTCTGAAGTAGTTCAAGAGAATTGTTTGCTTTGTGTAGTGTTAATATTAAGTTATTTTGTGGTTTAGCAATATAATATTAACATATATTTGCTATTGCTATTTACTATCAATTACAGTATGTTAATACATTTTCATGCCAAAGTTGTAGCAGAGGTAACATTGTTTACAGGAAAACAATGGAGCTTCTTTACATTAACGCTTTAAATATCTTATGAAGTGTGTTTTGTATTAGTAATAATCATAATATTATGATCCATTTTCAGAAATCAAAGACAGTAAGATGTTTAAAGACTTCCCAGCTGAACTCATTGAAGATCTGGCCACTGAGGCTCTGACAGAAAACTCTCACAAGTGGAGTTTGGCAGTGTTGGTATGGTTTTCCCCCATTTATTCTCATAACATAGAAAGCACGGAAATAAAATGCTAGCTGTTGTTTACTTGAGTGCATTGTAAGTAACCTTGTTTTTTTTCCAGACTCATAACTCAAATGAGGAGCTGAACATGTTTTACAAAGTTCTATCCACAAATACGGATGGAAAAGTGGAGTTTGTATCAACTGTAGAAGGTAGTTACAATGCAGATTCACTTTAATGATTTACAGCAAATAACCCCAGCGTGACATTTTTAATAAGTACTTTTTCTTCCCTTTCAACTTGGCAGCATACGATTACCCAATTTATGGGACACAGTGGCATCCAGAGAAAAATGCATTTGAATGGACAAGTCCTTATATTCCACACTCTCCATCAGCAATCAAGACCACCTTCTACCTGGCACAATTCTTTGTCAGTGAAGGTATGAACATATTATCTTTCTGGTTCCTTAATGACATAGTCAGTAGCTGCATTATGTTAATCTTGTTTTCTCTCCTTATAGCCAGGAAGAACTTTCACAAATTTGAATCTGAGGACGAAGAGAGCAAAGCGTTGATATACAACTACAATCCTGTTTTCACTGGGCCCAAAAGTGGCTTCGAGCAAATCTATTTTTTCAGATTTTTTACTCTCGATATATAACATTGCAATATATTTATGTTAATGGTTGGTAGGATCATGCTTTGTGGATGCTGTAGCTGGTTTTACAGATGAGTAATTAAATGACAGACATTACAAAAAGGGGCCTTTTATATAATCTTTTAATAACTTCATGACGTTTACTTTCTATTTTTTGGTAAGATGTACTATTATCTCCAAATGATGTTGTAATTTACTCCTTTTACGCTACAGTACCAGTCTGACAGAAAGACAGCTACCTACCTAATAGCAATAATTAAACTGTGCTGAAAAGAGAGTAAATGCTGGACTCACATTTGACGAATCACTGGAAACATGCCTTCAAATTAATGTTGATGTTGCTGTCTGTCTGCTGCACCTGTACATAGGAAATTGTTGGAAACATTTTGTAGTGTCCCTTCAAATATGTTAAGTTTTGTCATGTTTGTGATTGTCATGTTCATGTTAGTTTAGTTTATGTTCCATTTCCTGTTTTATTTTGTACCCACCATAGCCTCATCTCAATACCCCTCCTCGACTCCTCCTTTCCCTCACTCGCGTCCCTTCCTTGCGTCTTAGCTCCGCCTCCGTAAAATGCGAGCGAGAGACACGAGGACAGAGGAGTCCTCAGGTATTAATTGGGATGTCCTCGTTCACTCAAAAGTCACTTTTAAACGACGTCTGTTAATGATGACATGTGCACAGCTGTATCCCCTCTCATCGGGCTTAACTGAATAACCCCTTAGAACCGGCCCATTTGTTGTTAAATATTTATTTAAATGATGAATCTTTCTCTTGTTAGTCAAGGAATTCAATGTATGATGGTTGGTCCTGCTTTTGTGTTCCGTTTTGGTGTAAAATGTAGCCTACATTTAAATAAAAATATAATTATAGTAATGTGAAAGCCTTTACTCTGAAAATGTGTGTCCTGTTGATCCCCACATTCACCACAAACCCACATTCAGGACTGTGAATTTTAAATAATTGAACTGAATATCTTAACACAAAACAATACAAATAATTGTTATTTAGGGCCTGAGCACGAAGTGCAAAGACCTATTGAAATCCATGGAATTATTATTCTTATTAGGGCCTGAGCACGAAGTGCAAAGACCTATTGAAATCCATGGAATTCTTATTCTTATTAGGGCCTGAGCATGAAGTGCAAACAGTATTATTCTTATTTTACCGGTTCTGCACTTTTGACCTGTTTTTGAGGGGGTTACGACACTATTCATGTAGCGACATTTGGCAACGCCGCCAGGACGGGTGAAAATGTTGACATTCTGGATTCGATGGGTGAAAAATGTCAAACTTGCTCTCTAGCGCCACCTGTGAACATTCAGTTTTTCGAACAAATTTACAAAGTCCCAGCGTAACTCTGACGGACCTGAAATTTTGCACACTTATCCGGGTGCAGCGCTTTACATATTATCTCAAAATCCCGAAGCTCCGCCTACTTTGATTTTTTTTAATTAGCATAATGTGAAAAACTGAAATATTAACTGAAATTCCAATTTCTTGATTTTCCACACCAAACTTAGTGCACAGCATCAGTGGAGGGTCAGACACATTACCGTAGAAAATGAGCACGAGGTGTGGAAAAATGTGGCCGACATCAATCAAAACGTATTAGCAAAAAGGTGTGGCCTAGACATAAATGCTCACAATTCATCCGAAATGTATCCAAATATCACAGATTTCGGTGGATAGGTTCAGTTTGTCTTGGGGAATAGGCATAACAAATATTTTTAATTTCGGACAATAGGGGGTGCCAAAAACACAACTAATTTATATCTCAAGAACCAATGGACTAAAAAAATATATGTTGCCATAGACATACTGGCAGGGTGAGTATAAACTGAGTTCAATCAGGAGAGACGTGATGTATGTAATACATGTTTATTATCCGTCACATTATATAAATGAAACATAATGATAGTTTATAACAAAAGAACGAAATGGCGTTTGGCGATTAGGCCCAGGTTTTGTAGGATATCATTCGGGAAGGGAAAGAACCTTTCCGATGAACCCCCCCGGGTCTAGACACTGGTGGTGGTGATAAGTGGTTAGGTCCGGTTGGAAGGGAGAAGGTTAAACTTGGTCCTGAGTTCAAACAATCAATCAATGTTTAGTCATATAGCCCGATATCACGAATGTTACATTTGTCTCAGTGGTCTTCACAGTGTGTACAGAATATCAGTATGACACCCTCTGTCCTTAGACCCTCACATCGTACAAGGAAAAACTTCCGAAGAAAACCCAGTTTAAAGGGAAAAATGGGAGAAACCTCGGGGAGAGCAACAGAGGAGGGATCCCTCTCCCAGGACGGACAGACGTGCAATAGATGCCGTGTGTAAATTGAAAAGATAATACATTTGCAACATAGGTAGTCCAAAAGTTTGGAAATGCATGTGTGTGCATGCATGGAGTTGAAACCAGGAGGCGAAGGGGTGGAGGAGGGTTGCGCGTTGACACCTGAAAGACAGCTGGTAGAAAAGGGGAGAGCATATATAGAGGGATTAACAGGTGCGATGATTAGGCTTGTGAATGGAGGGAAGTGATAGGTTGGCTAAGGAGTGGCGCTCTCTCTCATCTAGTGAAAGGAGCGAGTATTGCCATGACGTGCAATACGGAGTGATGGGTCTTCCTGTCTGAACTTGCGCTGAGCTTCATTTCTATTTCGTCCCTAATAACCGCCAGAGGCGGTGCTTATAGCACTGGATATGTCCATCGCATGCATGCGCAGTTCGAGTACCAATAACATTATTGTAGCCTACAGCGTTCAGGTTTGAACGTTTGATCTGAGGGATTTCTCTGCAAGCAGCTGGCCGCGTGCAGCTTCGCGACTGACAGTCGGAGCTACGGGTTGTTAACGCGTCCTCCAGGAGCTGTGGCCGGCTGTGCAGAGCCTCGACGGACAGGTTTGTGTCAACTTGTTGCTGGTGATGGCTGTGTTCCCGCACCCTCTCCCAGCTAAGTTGTCCTGTTTGCTGTCTTATTTATTGTTTGGCTTAGACTTTCTGGTGACGACAGTGTTCCCGCTTCCTCTCCCATAAAGTTGCCCTTATTATGCTCTTTTGAGAGTTCTGCTTGTGGCGTTGTCCCCGAGCTATCATTAGCATTTGAGTCCCAGCTTTAGCTGCGTCTCTCATGCGGCTTTCACACCAGCGCTTTTCAGTTTCTAGCTCCGAGCGGGAGCTTTTCTGGTTCAGCTCCGGTTTCCCTTTTCAGCTCCCGCTCTGTGCACACCGCCCACTGGCGCCCCAGAGCTGCCCTTGCTGCGTCATGACGTCACCGTTTACATCGCTGATTTGCCCCCCAAGGGCAGCCATTACGGCAGCTCACAACAACAACAACAACTGCGTCGGGTCGATGATCATGTTGCTTTTAATCACACGAAGCCAGAATAAATTGAATAACGACTTCTCCAACCTTATACTTTTCTCCAGAGTGCCGTGGTTCATTGTTTATTAATGTGTTTCTGCAGCATTTACCGACCGCTGCAGTGCTGGCTGCTCTTCCACGGGAGTGTATTCTCCCGTTAGCTCCCGGTTAGCTCACACTGCAGCGGCCGCTCTAAAGTATTCACTATCCGACTCACACAAGCAGCTGATGCATATCCCCAGTTCCCCTTAGCCTAAGTGAATGTGTGTCAGTCTGAATTGACACTGTTTGGTATCACAACGCTGTTATGAAAGTTTCTCTGGTATAAAACGGGTGATGTTAGCATAGCAACCGAAGCTAAACTGACTACTTGCATCCGATAGCTGCAATAATACAAAACAACAGGTCTGCCTCTCTCCACAATGATCGATAACAGCGAACGGATGGTCAAAGTAAGGCACAAATAAACAGAATCACACGAAACCTGGTTAATGTTGCCTGACTTTATAAAGTGTGTTTATAGGCACTACTGCTTGTAGGCAGGCATAACAGTCGACCCATGGGAGGTGGGTTTAGTTTCCTGCACGCCTCGACGTAAGAGAGACGTAAGCGACGTCACCTCTTAGCTCCAAAGCTCTTGCCTCTGGACCGACAATTTTTTGGAGCTGGAAATGAAGCGGATTCCGGAGCTAAGAGCCGGCGCAGCTCCGGTGTGAACTGGAAAACCCGGCGCTTTTCAGGCTCTAGCTCCGAGCCGGAGCTGAAAAGGCGCTGGTGTGAAAGGGGCATCATTCAATGGTATGGAAAGCCAAGTGTGCCATAATTTGCCCGTTTTTTGTTTAGATGCAGAGAGTAAGGTAAGTACTGGCCATAGTTACTACTGTAACTACGGTCCTATGTAAGCACTGGCTATGGTTACTACTGTGACCATGGCCTGCGTTTTATGCGGGATGTTCTATTCCATAGAAGCTAATTATCTGGTCTTAACATTGTGTTTTGACTTGGTTGCTTGATTGTTAGCAGCAGCCGCTTGGCTAACACCTTGCATGTACTGTTAAGCTTCATTATTTAACTCAGCCGGTGAGGGCAGTGCTCTCGCTCCCGGTAACTTATGGTTTTGATTGCAGTAGCGCTATATCATGGTATTTACTGCTCCTAGTACTAGACTCTAGTCTACTACCACTGTACTAGGATGATATGCAGAGAACAATCTTCACTGTGTGTGCTGTGTGCTCTGCATGTGTGGCCATTAAAGAGGATTTCATCCTCCCAATATTATATTATCTAGGCTGCAGCCGTTGACTGACACTTTTAGAAGCCGGCCACAGTTACTACTGTAACTATGGTTCTAAGCCGCGTAAGTACTGGCCATAGTTACTACTGTAACTACGGTTCCAAGCTGCGTAAGTACTGACCACATTTACTACTGTAACTACGGCTCTGAGCCGCGTAAGTACTGGCCATAGTTACTACTGTAACTATGGTTCTATGCTGTGTAAGTATTGGCCAGAGTTACTACTGTAACTACGGTTCTAAGCCGTGTAAGTACTGGCCATAGTTACTACTGTAACTACGGGTCTAAGCCATGTAAATACTGGCCATAGTTACTACTGTAACTACGGTTCTATGCCGGGTAAGCACTGGCCATGGTTACTGCTGTAACTACGGCGCTGTGCTGTTCTCTTCTTTAGAAGCTAGTTGTCTGGTCTTAAACATTTGTGTTGACTAGGGGTGCAACAACTAATCGACTTAATTGATTAAAATCGATTACCAAATTAGTTGCCAACTAATTCAGTCGTCGATTCGTTGGTGACGTCATCACGTGTGTTTTACGCCCCGTTAAGCTTTAACTTTATTGGTCTTTGTATCGGTACTGGAGACATTTAAAAAATATATGTCATGTATTATTGCTACAAAGACATTATATCGCAGTCTTAGTGTCGCCAACTAGTTTCTAATATGAAAAAAGACAAACAAATGCGTCTATGATGTATTTTCGATCTTTCTCTCCCCCGCCTGCTTGCGAGGGGGCGGGACAGTTTACACACGGGCAGCAGCAACATGCAGCAACACACACACGTGGGAGATGGCGGAGAGAACGCGCTCCGAGGTGGTTAAACTTTACCCGTCTCGATGTGGAGAATGCTCGTTACCAAAAGTGGAATAAGAGTTTAGCATGTAAGGGCGGTAACACGAGCTATTTGTCTAAACATTTAGCAAAAGTGCTCCACATCCAGACGGAGGAATGCACCGGGTTCGACTGTCTTTCTAGTAGCTCTGTAGCCCCGTCCAAGAGTAACGTTTTCACGTCAGGTGTTATGTATGCTAGCAGCAACACACGGAGCTAACTACATTATACAAACATAATGATTAGAGGTAACAGAGTTATTTGCGGACTTTTGGTGACAGAGCCTTCAGTGTGGCATCCCCCACCCTCTGGAACTCTCTCCCCCCCGAAATCCGCAGCGCCCCAACCCTGGACATTTTCAAAAAAGCCCTCAAAACGCACCTTTTTACCAAGGCTTTCCCCACTGTATAGTTAGTTTAATATGTTTATTTTTTCCGCTACTTCCCCCCCCCCCCACCCCCTTAACCTGTCTGCTTTTTTTCCCCTACTCCCCCCCCCCCCCCTACCCGACTTGTAAAGCAACCTTGGGTTTCCTGAAAGGCGCTATAAAAATATTATATATTATTATTATTATTATTTAGTTTGTTAAAGTTTCAGCTATTCTGTTTACAGTTCTGTCATCAGATTATCTAATACGATTTGTTAAAACACTGTTGTTTCTTTTGATGTGAAATATTATTTATTTAATTTGAATAAAAAGCAATGTTAGTTTTGTTCACAATTTAAGTTATTTCAATAATATATGTATTTTGGAATCAAGTATTCATCTTTATTGTCTTCATTGCTAGTTTCCACATGCCTAAAACAACCTCAAGCTAAATCTAAAAGTTGATGGCTAAATAAGAGCGTTTGAGAAATTGTGCAAGGCATACAGTAATAGTCCGAATAGTCGATTAATCGTTTCATTAATCGATAGATTAATCGATTATCAAATTAGTCGTTTGTTGCAGCCCTAGTGTTGACTTGATCTCGCTTGATTGTTAGCAGCAGCCGCTTGGCTAACGTCTTGCGTGTACTGTTAAGCTTCATTATTAACTCAGCTGGTGAAGGCAGTGCTCTCGCTCCCTCTCCCGGTAACGTATTGTTTTGATTGTTAGCAGCAGCCGCTTGGCTAACATCTTGCATGTTTTGTTAAAGCTTCTTTATTCACCGAGCGTCCACACTACAGCTCCAAAAATAGCTTGGAGCTGGGCGTGTCTGGAGCTTGGGGATTTTATTCAAGCAACACGGCCAACAACCAATCACATGAATCTCCCGCCCCTGATATACAAAGCAAAAAACCCCGGGGATTGTATGGGAGCAATATATATATAAACTCCCCAAACAGGCGAAAACCTACCAGTTTCCCCCACTGTCTCTGCCACCTCCCTCCATGCCTGGTTCCTCCGGTTTGTATCCCGGTAGGTGAAGAGGGTCTGGTCATACAAAACCGGGTGATTTGCTACGGCGATAGTTAGTTTCTCCTCCGACTTTTTTTGAAATATAGAAATGAACGGCGGGATATCTCTCCCAGCTTAGACGCGGTTTGATTGGCTACGGCTTCAGCTGTCAGATTTTGGGAAACGGGATTTGATTGGCTGGCGCTGGCTACTCCGGCGTCTCAGGCGACAGAAGTTGAACATTGTTCAACTTCTGTCGCCTGAGACGCCTGAGATGGACCACTCTGCTACCCACAATTCAGTTCGGCGAAAAAGCGCGGCTACGTGACGTCACCCCATTGAAAGTGAATGGGCAGATTAGAGCAGATTGGAGCTTTCGACGCTGTCGACGCTGTAGTGTAGACGGGCCGTTAAACTCAGCTGGTGAAGGCAGTGCTCTCGCTCCCGCTCCCGGTAAACTTATTGTTTTGATTGTTAGCAGCAGCCGCTTGGCTAACATCTTGCATGTTTTGTTAAAGCTTCTTTATTTAAACTCAGCTGGTGAAGGCAGTGCTCTCGCTCCCGCTCCCTGTAAAGTATTGCTCTGATTGTTAGCAGCGGCCGCTTGGCTAACATCTGGCGTGGCTGCCCCGTTAAGCTTCTTTATTTAATCCAGCTAGGTGAAGGCAGTGCTCTCGCTCCCGCTCCCTCTGCCGGTAACGTGGGTGTAGTTACATCCCTCTTTGTTTTCGGCGAGTAGGAGCATTGCTCTACTCTTTCCGTTCAGCAGGTAGCTGGGGAAGGCTGTGTTCTCGCGCCCACTCCCGGTAGACGTGTTGCTTGATTCTAGCAGCAGCTGCCCGGCTAAGCTGTCCTGTTAAGCTTCTTTATTTAATCCAGCTAGGTAAAGGCAGTGCTCTCGCTCCCGCTCCCTCTGCCGGTAACGTGGGTGTAGTCACATCCCTCTCTGTGTTCGGCGAGTAGGAGCATTGCTCTACTCTTTCCATTCAGCAGGTAGCCGGTGAAGGCTGTGTTCTCGCACCCGCTCCCGGGTACGCTGCACCTGGCATTCGTTATGAACTCAACCAGTGAAGGCAGTGTTCTCGCCCCCGTTCCTGGTAGACGTGTTACTTGATTCTAGCAGCAGCCGCCCGGCTAAACTGTCCTATTAAACATCTTTATTTAATCCAGATAGGTGAAGGCAGTGCTCTCGCTCCCGCTCCCTCTGCCGGTAACGTGGGTGTAGTTACATCCCTCTTTGTTTTCGGCGAGTAGGAGCATTGCTCTACTCTTTCCGTTCAGCAGGTAGCTGGGGAAGGCTGTGTTCTCGCGCCCACTCCCGGCTACGCTGCATCCGGCTACCTATAGACTGGCTCATTCATGTTGCCTGTATGGCTTCTCTTGAGCCCAAGGACGGCCATGACCACTGCCCCCCTCTGCCTTGGCCTCGAGCATTTGAGGGAGGGTCTCACGCAAAGCGCCTGCATGAGCTGTAGATTCATGCCTCGGGCGCTCAGAGTGGCTAGAGTCGCAGAGGTGGCACCTCTCCTCGTCACAACTTCCTCCAGCTCAGTCTGACCGTTCCCGGCAACTTGATGGAGGGATGGCTATGGGTTCACCCCCCAGGTAGAGGGCTAGAAACAGGCTGTCTTCTAAGGTGGGTCGGTTAGCTGCCGTCATGGAGCAGACGAAGTTGCTCCTGTTGGCCCTTCAGCCAGGGGCCGGTGCGGGGGCTACTAGCTTGCCGCCTGGCCCTCCTTCGGTTGCCACACCCCTACTCGAGGATGCCATGTCGCTAGCGGCTCCGGACAAACCTCTTCTATGAAGGGGGGGAGCGGAGCCCAGCTCACCCCCGAGGAAGCTTCCCACTCCTCTGCTCAGAGCTCTCTGCAGAGCACGGAGGACGCCTTCATGGCGGCCATTATTCGTGCAGCCTTGTTACGCTTGCAGCTTCAGGTTCCGCAGGCCGACTCGGCTCAGGCTAGCGCCTTTTTCTGGCATAACCCTGCCCCTTTTCACTCCCACTGTTCCTCCTTCAGAGGAGTACCTGAGGGACCTCCATGCAGGCTGGAGAGACACCAGGGCCCTCTCCCACTGCTGCCAGGCAGGATCCGGCGAGGGTGGGGCTGGGTCGCTTGCCATCCATTGAGCCTGCCATCGCCTCCCCGATTCGGGCTCCTGATGCCAGGTGCCCTCGGCCTCAGTGCAGGGTCACAAACGAGCTGCTCTGTAGGGCCTACGACACAGCGGCACGCATCTGATACTGGCTTTCTCTACCTCTCTGCAGCAGGCGCCGGCTGAGCCTTCTTTGCTGGGCCTCAGTGATGCATCACTGTAAGCCTTTGCCCTAATGTCTAGGGAAGGGGGACGAGTTATGTCCTTATTGGTGCAGACTCGTCGCCAGGTCTGGCCTACGACCGTTGTAGGCTGCTTTCCCAGTTACAGCTCAGTTACTGGGCTGTCTGTACTTCCGACCCTTGGGTGGTTTCCACCTTAACCCAGGGGTACGAACTGCAGTTCCGGCCCCTAGCCTTCGGCCGGGCCAAAATGACAGTCGTCAGCGATCCGGCAGAGGCCCTAGCTCTGGCCCAAGAGTTGTCCGTCCTTCTGTCCAAGGACGCAATCGAGCCAGTAGACCCTCTGCTTAGCCCAGGGGGTTCTACCCGGCGTACTTTCTCGTGAGCAAGAAAGTCGGCGGATTTCGCCTGATCTTGGACCTCAGAGGAATCAACAGATTCTTGAAGGTGCTGCCACTCTATATGCTGACCACAGCACATGCACAGCCGTGGAATTGAGGGATGCCTACTTCCACGTGGGCCAGGCAACATGGTGCCTTATATTCAGTTCCTTCGGCCCTTGGGCAGGCTGCCTCTGCCATTGTGCCCTTGGGCCCGCTGGCGTTGCGCCCCATGCAGATGTGGCTGAACAGCCTTCACTTGGACGCCAAGTGGCACAGGCGCAGGGAAGTCAGGGTGTCGCAGCGTTGCCTCCACTCTCGGTCACACTGGAGGGGCCTATCTCCTGATGGGCGTGCCCATGGGCGCCATCCCATCCCGCCAGGAGACCGTCACCATAGGTGCAGGTCTCTCAGGGTGGGGTGCAGTACGGCAGGGCAGGACCGTTCAGGGTCAGTAGTCTGCCCAGGAGGGTGCACGCCATGCCAACGTGCTAGAGCTTCGGGCTGTGCAGCTTGCACTCACGCACTTTCTACCCCTACTGGGGGGCAAGAATGTGCGTGTTCCTTGGGACAGCAGGTACGCTGTGGCCCAGACAGCAGTCCTTTCTAGACAGTGGGCGTTCTCACTCCACCTTGAAGGTCTATACGGCTGCTATATCTGCCCGTCATGTGGGAGTGGACGGCGCCACAGTGGGGCACCACAGGTTATTGTCCCTCTTCCTGAGAGGGGCTTTATGGCTGCGTCCGCCTAGCACCCCGAGGGCTCCAGCTTGGGACTTGCCCCTAGTGCTGAATGCCCTGTCATCTCCTCCCTTCGAGCCCCGAGCCCAGGTGGAGCTTAAGTGGCTGACCCTGAAGGCAGCATTTCTGCTGGCCATGACCTCAGAGAAACGAGTTGGAGAGCTACATGCCCTCTCTGTGAGTGATACATGCCTGAGGTGGAACTCCGATGGCTCGGGTGTTGCCCTCTGGCCAAACGTGGCATTCCTGCCCAAAGTGCTTCCACTAGCCCACTCCAATCGGCCTATCCAGCTGGCGCACTTTAATGTCCCACAGGAGAACGGCACAACTGAGTTGCTGTGCCCTGTGCGTGCCCTAGAGGCGTATATTGGTGCTACGGCCTATATACGACAGTCAGAGCAGCTCTTCATCTGCCATGGCGGCACGAGAAGGGGCTGTGCTCTCTCAAAACAGCGGCTGTCCCACTGGGTTGTGGATACAATCACACATGCCTATGGGGCCAGTGACCGCCCCCCGCCATCAGGGGTGAGATGTCACTCTACAAGGAGCATCTCAACGTCTTGGGCTGCCCTGAGAGGGGTGTCCGTGGAGACTATCTGCGCTGCGGCGTCGTGGTCATCGTCTGGCACATTCTCCAGGTTCTACCGGGTCAATGTCGCCACTCCCCATCCTTTGGGCGTGGTCCTGTTGCCGAGCTCCGCTGCTTCCAGCTAGGTAAGCAAGTGTTCGGATTCTTCATGACGTGGTTGGTATAGTCATCCAGTGCTATAAGCACCGCCTCTGGCGGTCATTAGGGACGAAATAGAACGATAGTTACGGCTGTAACTACGGTCTATGAGTCCCGGATGACCGCCAGAGTTTTCCGGTCACTCAGAATTCTTCTGTGCTCACGAGAACATTCTGGGAACCGATCCACTAATGACGCCGGCCTATGTAGCCGTAGTCACGTGGGTCACAGGTGACTTTGTTGTTATTGGTACTCGAACTGCGCATGGGTGCGATGGACATATCCAGTGCTATAAGCACCGCCTCTGGCGGTCATCCGGGACTCATAGGACCGTAGTTACAGCCGTAACTATCGATTTAAAGGGTCGCAACCAATGAAAAATGTGGGCGTGTCCTATTCAGTTTTTTCTCGAAATCGAAGGGTTAAAAAATGTACCGAGCCATAAGTAGGGGAAATGAGTTACGGCCTTTAAATTCGGAACACATGTCACAGCCCACAACCTTTTCCAGACTGTAGAAACAAATCGTACGTTTTAGCAAGTACGGCTTAGTAGCGCCCCCTATTGTGCGCTAGTCAAATATAGTTTCTTCGAACTACCCGAAACTTGGCACAGAGATTCCTCATGGAAATGCGGACATATTTCAAAAATGGCTTCCATTATCCCCGCCCCCCATGAAGTCGGCCATTTTGAAATATGTCCATTTTAAGCGCATTTTCGCATACTTCTCCTAGGAAAATGATCGGAAAAATTCCAAACCAAGACAAAATCTGCCCATATCCAATGTGATGCTAAATTGCGAATGAATAGTTGACTGCTCAAACGGGGAGCTCGTAAGCTAACGGAGAATGTACCAGTTTCGACGATTTTAATGTCACAAATTCGCTACAATGAGCTTCGGACGTGAAACTTGGGACACACGTCACAGCCCACGACCTTTTCCAGACTGTACAAAACAATCGTACGTCCATTAGCCCCGCTCCCCAGAAAGTTGGCCATTTTGAAAAATCGGCATTATTCATGCATTTTCAGCGCATTTTCCCAAACACCTCCTCGGGAAAAGAGCGGAAAAATTCCAGTCCAGGAAAAGTTCAGCCCATATCCAATATCATGTTGAATTGCGAATAAAATAGTTGCTAGCTCAATCGGGGCCAACGTAAGCTAACAGAGAATGTACCATTTTTGACGATTTACATGTCTCACATGACTCCAAACTACTCGCATATAGTTTTCCAGATATTCACGAAACGCTGTATACACATTGCTATTATAATGGCACACATATTTCAAATGGCTATTGATTAGCCCCGCCCCCCACAAAAATGGCAATTTCGAAAGATGGCCGATTTTCATGCCTTTTGAGCACATTTTCGCACACTGCTCTTAGGGAAATGATCGGAAAAAATCCGTTCCAGGACCAGTTCAGACCATATCCACAGCCATGCTAAATTGGGAGTAAAGACGTTGCTAGCTCAATCGGGCCGGTCGTAAGCTAACAGAGAATATACAACTTTGGACGATTTATATGTCGCACATTACTCCAAACTACTCACATATGGTTGTTCCAATATGCAACAAACGTTGTATACACATTGCTCTTATCATTGCGGACATCTTTCACATTGCCTTCCATTTGGCCGGGCCCTCAGAAAGTCAGCCAATTTGAAAAATGTGAAGTTTTCATGCCTTTTCTGCACATTTCTGCTAAGGCCTCCTAGGCAAATGACCGGGAAAATTCCATTCCAGGACAAGTTCAACCCATATCCAATGCGATGCTACATAGCGAAGGAGTAGTCAGTCGCTCAAACGGGGAGCTCACAGCCTAGAATGTACAATTTCCCAACATTTAGATGTCAGATAAGCTACTCTGCCTTCCACATCATCTGTCTCTCACACACACACACACACACACACACACACACACACACACACACACACACACACACACACACACACACACACACACACACACACACACACACACACACACACACACACACACACACACACACACACACACACACACACACACACACACACACACACACACACACACACACACACACACACACACACACACACACACACACACACACACACACACAGCTGGCAATGATGTTGAGTAAGTAATAAGCATGTTTTGTCTTGAATATATTTCAACTATATGATTATAAAATAAAATATAGTTTTTCTATTATTGAATTGATTATGATTATGATTGTCATTATTAGTCGAAGTGGTTTATTTGCATTAATTATATTTTAATGTGTTTGTGGCTAGTATTTGGCAGGAAATGCAGACGTATTCACCTATAAACGCATACTGAACGACATGCATGCACATTTACCATTTACCACACTGCATAAAAAAGTAACTGTGTTGACAATAATAATAAACAGGAATTTCATTTGCAAAGTACTTTCTTTCCAACATTTTAAATGTCACTCCTGTCTGTGGGGGAGGGGGGCTGAGGAGGGCTCATCTCACAATGTGGCTTGGGGCCCCAAGTTGGCCAGGGACGGCCCTGCATACTGTCCAGGGCTGTCCAGGGCAGGAACAAATAAAATGTATTTCCCATGAAGGCTAAAATGTGTGTATTATTTCAGTTAACAAATGTTATTGTGTATCCACTGGAAATCCACCCCTCTGGTAGGATCAGGATAATCCAGTTTTTTGGGATCAAACTGATCCCGAATCCTGTGTTTTGAAGAGTTGATCCAGATTAAAGCTTGGATTGGATTTCCTGATCTGATCGGATATCAAAGTGATCCTAATCCTGTTTTTTTGAACTCCCCAAAATCCAAATCTGATCTGATAGGGATTACAAGTTTGGAACTCCTGGGCCCTGGTGCTGTCGTTCCTAAAAATGTTCAATTCCTTATTGTTTTGTACCAGTTTTTCAAAATCAGTTCTAACTGCCGTGCCGTTTCAGGAAATGTGGCAGTACGGCTACACAATGTGTAAGAAGGTGCCAACATGTTCCTTTTTTAACTTTGATCCGGAGTGCATCTGCTGTTCTACAACTTCCCATGGTCCACTCCATACAGGTTGCAACGACTTAATCTTGTGGATTTTTACATTTACCCAATCACCTGATCCAACAGAAATATTCATCATGGACCTGGCATATGCTTCCGCCTAGGGCTGCTCGATTATGGCAAAAATCATAATCTTGTTTATTTGGGTCAATAATTGTAATTGCGATTATTAAATGTGATTATTCATTGACTTTGAAAACATCCATTTATTGGAGAAAACATTTTTGAACAGTATGTTTTGAACAGTTGATTACCCTGAACTTTAAGTATAATTCAACTGAAAAAAAAAAAAAAAATTAATAATAAAAAAATAATCGTTTTATTTCGATTACGTTGTTTTCGTAATCGTTGTAAGCCATGATCGTAATCGCGATTAATTGAGCAACCCTACTTCCGCCTCAATTTTGCTAATATCTAACATTGGTTCTCCTTTGTGAGGTGCTACATTGTGGTGGATATTGCTGAGTGGGGCAATCTCTGGCCAAATGTCTACAATCTCCACATATGAAGCAGCCACCATCCCTTCTTCCTCTTGATCATTGCTTTCCTCTCCATTGTCCCTTTTGTTGATGCTGTATGGGAGTGTATGTGCTTGCGGCTGTACTTGGGTAGGAGGATACGCAGGTGTTTGCTGTTGCTGGAATTGTGTGGGAAGATACTGCGGTGCTTGTGGCTGTACTTGGGTAGGAGGATACACAGGTGTTTGCTGTTGAAGATACTGTGGTGCTTGTGGTAGCTGGAATTGGTTTTGTGGACATTCCTTGGACCAATGTGACGTCTGACCACATGTGTAGCAGCCACCATTCTGGAAACCTCTTCCTCTGAAACTTCCTCCTCCTCGTTGTTGGTTCTTGTTACGTTCCCTTCTAAATCTAGGGGTACAAAGGGAAGTAACAACACACAAAATAACCGACCGAGAGAAAAAGGAGAGGATACTGAATACTGAAGCCACAAAGTGAGGTTTTAATTAATAAAAAAGTAGAGGCTCACCAGCCAAATTGCAAAACAAAACTGAGAACAACTTTCTTATAAAAGAAAGCGACTAAAGCAAAACAATACACTGGAGCACATCTCCTAAATTATTAGCAAAACACAGGTTTCTAGCAGGTCTCACACAGAGACAGACACTACACATGCTGCACACAGAGGAGAAGGAGAGACCACTGCAGCCTTCCTCAGGTCCTTTATGGAGGCGCTGATTGGGGATTGGGAGCATCTGGGGAGAGGCTGCACCTGGAGACAATCAGAGGGAGAGAGAGAGACACCCACACAAAAGCACACACACACAAGCACCAACTGCGGCATGTAACACCCCCCCCCCCCCCATAAAACACACCTTACTGCTCACCAGCAGCCAACACCGGAGCAACACATGGAACACACACATCACATGGAATACACACACCACTCACTGAACACAGATCCACACCCACCGCTTGAGAGACGGAAACACCCACACCCACAGTACTGTCACAGACGGACACAGAACTTAACTGCAACTCACCACTCTGTCGCATCGCAACCGGGTGCCGGTCTTTTGGCTTTTCCACAGCAGCTGCCACCTGCTTCTTCTGAGCTACACACTCTGCCACTAGATGACCAGGATCAAAACAAAAGAAACATAATCTCTTTTTCTTGGGTCCTGGAAGAGAACCAGAATGAGCATGTGTGGCCTGTTACGAGCTTTCCGGAAACCAACACGATGAGGAAAATCGCTCTGAGCCAAAACACCACTGTGTGATAGCACAATCCCTTCCTCATCCGCTATAGTGGTGGCCTGCTTTTGCTTCAAAGCTGCACAGTCTGCTATCAAATGACCAGGGTTATGACAAAAAAAACAAGGCTTTTCTGGCTTGGGACCTGAAACTGGAAAACTGGCACGGGGAACGTATGTGTCATGAGCTCTATGGTAAAAATCTCGCTGAGGGGAATCACGCTCTTGATGAGGGGGATCACGCTGGGACAAAACACTTTTATGTGTAAGTGCAAACTCATCTGCTAGAGTGGCAGCCTGCTGAAGGGTAGACACTTTTTGCTCATTTAAATGAACTACAGTACGCTCTGGTAAACAGTTTTTAAATTCCTCCAGCGTCATTAGTTCACACATTGAGGTAATGTCATCAGCTTTACAAGCTCTACACCACCTGTCAAAGAGGATTTTCTTCTCCCTCGCGAAGTCCACATAAGTCTGGCCAGACGTTTTCTTCAGGCCGCGGAAACGCTGCCTGTAGGCCTCAGGCACAAGCTCATATGCCCTGAGAACAGCACCTTTCACTTTGTCATACACCATACAATCCTCGACAGAAAGAGAAGAGCAAGCCTGCTGAGCCTTGCCGACTAGCTTGCACTGTACAAGTATGGCCCACACGTTTTCTGGCCAGCGCAGAGCAGCAGCAATGCGCCAAAAAAAATCTCCACTTCTGACTCACGAAAGACAGGGACCAGCTGAATGTTGCTACCAACATCAAAAGCAGCAGCAGAACCTGACAATGGTTGTGTACCCGAAGAGGTACCAACTGAACCTGTCTGCAGCTCTAGCTGACGCATCCTGAAAGCTGTGTCTGCATCTAACTTTCTGATCTCCAGCTCCCTCCTGAGCTGAAACTCTCGCTCACGCTCCTCCTTCTCCCACTGTAGACGAGCTAACCTCACTTTCAACCTGGCATCTAATTTAGAACCAGTATGAGAGGACTCACTCCACACAAGGGAGGCCATACTAAATACACCAACTAATTTTCAACACTCACTTAAATCACCTCACTCAACAGGCAAAATATCTGAGGCTACATAAACATCGACTGTTTCAAATAACAAACTTCCCCAGATCCTGCCTACCACAACTTACCTACCTATCTTCTGGAGCGTGCCGGGCTCGAGGCGATTTTAAAGGCAAACATCAGCGGCCGAAACCCTGAAACGCCTGACGCCAACAGGGAATAAATCCCCACCCAGGTTTACCCCGAAAATAAAAAATGAGTGCCTGAAGGAAAGACTGATTCAGCCCAGATAGACACTCCCCTATCTAAACTGAGGAAGTCAATGCTACCAAACACAATATCAACACTAAACCACAAACAAATACTCACTCTTTTTCTGAAAGATTGGATGAGCCCCCATGTTACGTTCCCTTCTAAATCTAGGGGTACAAAGGGAAGTAACAAAATTGCAAAACAAAACTGAGAACAACTTTCTTATAAAAGAAAGCGACTAAAGCAAAACAATAAACTGGAGCATATCTCCTAAATTATTAGCAAAACACAGGTTACTAGCAGGTCTCACACAGAGACACTACACATGCTGCACACATGCTGCACACATGCTGCACCAACCCAGTCTCACGGCATTTCGTGTTCACCAACACGATTTTTAATCTATTGATTCGTGTTCACCAACACGATTTGCCCCTTTTTTTCGTGTTGCACAGCACGATTTTAAAAGCAATGTATTTCTACTGCCTGCAGCACGTCTTTTTCTCCGGTCGGGTCGTGGGAGACCGGAAGCTGTGTGGTTCATAAAAACATGTTCTTACTCAATATCAAGCCACAATTATTGCTTTTATTTTAAATCGTATAATTTCAGACTTTTGTTGCCGTCTGTGAGGAAAATAAATGGGTCTCAGACAATAAATGGGGCTCAGAGCCTCAGAATACGGAAATCTGTATTTTTAAATATTTTTTTCCTTCTAATTCGTTATTCTTTTCAAAATAACACACTGTTATTTACTCACCAATAACACACAATTATCCTTGCTTTTATTTAGTGGTTTAATTCCATAATCTCGGGCTTTTTTGGCGTCCCTCAGGAACTGAATTTCAAAATAAAAATAACCGGAAACAGACGTAGGCCTATAAGGGACATTTCGAGCATCATTGCGATTGTCAACATTTCTGAGTTTAGGATGGCCGAAGACACTACACTACCCATAATCCCCAGCTATCGTTTAGGACTACAGTCCCCGTAAGGTTACGCAGAGCGCCAAACAGCTGTGTGAAATGGAACGAAACCACGCCAGACTATCCAAAACTGGAATCGAACGCCCCCCCAGAACTACACATGCTGGCTATTGTGTTTCGCAAAATGTTCTATGGAACGTCTCTACTGAACGTTTTCGTTTTTCCCACAATTAGAAGTTGCCAGTATTAAACACATTGGTGTTATCAAATGTAAAACATATCATTAATAAATGGGTGAAAATAACTTGTGTCCATAATGCGCAGCATTAATATATACCCACATGACAGCTCATTGTTACTTTGTAATTCTACTCCGCGACAATTCAGAGGTTATCCTGGTATTTTTACTCCACTGCATTTATTTGAGTTACTTTGCAGATTCTGATTAATTATGTGAAATATAAACAACCCTTAAATCAGACTTTAGTTACACGTGACCTGAGTAAAATTCAGGTAAGGTGATTGTCAAGTGCCAACAATCAGGAGAGATATTTGATAGTTGGTGCTTGAGAAGACTAAACATGTATCTGCAATTGACATGAATGGAAACGAGTAATAAAGTATATTCATTACTCGTTATTCTCTACTAATAGTTAATTAAAGACTGTATATTATGGCTATTTTGCACATCCCTTTCAAGATTTTCAAAGTTTTATTGACATATCATATACACAACTACGGTGTAGTTATGCAATGAATGAAACACTTGGGTCACAGCCAGGTTCCTCAACAGTGCATTACAAGACATCTATCAATATGTGTGTACCTCCACCATTAAACATATTCATATTCTGCACATTTCTTATTCTATCTACATACATAAGAGTATAATTCATATGTATAATATCAGTTAAAATAAGTGCTTCAACATAGTTAACATTGCAGGAAAGCAATATATTAGACGTTAAGTACTTTGTCAGGCTTAATATTTATCTGTAGATAGATACCCCCAAAGTGTTTTTCTTATTTAAAAGAACCCTTAGCAAAAAAATCTATAGAATACTATAGAAAGATCTATGGACGAATTCTATAGAAATTTTCTGTAGAATACTACAGGATTTTTGCGGATATACTATAGAAATGTTATTATAGATTCTGGGAAATAATCTATAGAAAAATCTATGGACCAATTCTATAGAAATGTTCTGTAGAATAATACAGGATTTTTGCGGATATACTATAGAAATGTTACTATAGATTCTGGGAAATAATCTATAGAAAAATCTATGGACCAATTCTATAGACATTTTCTGTAGAATACTACAGGATTTTTGCGGATATACTATAGAAATGTTATTATAGATTCTGGGAAATAATCTATAGAAAAATCTATGGACCAATTCTATAGACATTTTCTGTAGAATACTACAGGATTTTTGCGGATATACTATAGAAATGTTACTATAGATTCTGGGAAATAATCTATTGAAAAATCTATGGACCAATTCTATAGAAATGTTCTGTAGAATACTACAGGATTTTTGCGGATATACTATAGAAATGTTACTATAGATTCTGGGAAATAATCTATAGAAAAATCTATGGACCAATTCTATAGAAATGTTCTGTAGAATACTACAGGATTTTTGCGGATATACTATAGAAATGTTACTATAGATTCTGGGAAATAATCTATAGAAAAATCTATGGACCAATTCTATAGAAATGTTCTGTAGAATACTACAGGATTTTTGCGGATATACTATAGAAATGTTACTATAGATTCTGGGAAATAATCTATAGAATATAGTACTATAGAAAATATATACTGTGTAGATGTTTTTTTTGTAGAAAATAATCTATAGAATCCTATAGAAAACCCTATGGATGCTTTCTATAGAAGTGTTCTGTAGAATACCATTCTGTAGAATACTATAAAATGTGTCCCCTATATTCTATAGAATCTGTGGATATTTCTATAGAACTTCTTTGAAGAATACTATAGCATTTTTGCAGATATTCTATAGAATTTACCTATGAATTTTACTATAGATTCTGCAAAATAATCTATAGAAAAATCTATTGATGTTTCTATAGAATTTCTCTGTAGAATATACTGCAGGATAGTGGCAAATATTCTATAGAATTCATCTATGAATTTTACTAATAGATTCCACCAAATAATCTATAGAATCATATAGAAAATTGCTATTGTTTTCTATAAAATTGTTCTGCAGAACAGTACAGGATTGGAAAATCTATAGAATTAACCTATAGATTTTCCTATAGATCCCATAAATAATCTATAGAAAATCCATGGATGTTTTCTATATAACTGCTCTGTACTCTATAGAATAAGCTCTACAATATGAATGGACAATACAGAATCTTCTATAGCTAGCACCACATGTGTTTTGACATTATATAGAATATTGAATTATATAGCAATGCCTGATATTGAGTCACGTACAGCTATATATTTGATACATGTTTCAGAGAATGCCCCACAGTAATTATGTGTTACATGCCATATAATAGACTGAAAAACAGAGTAGAGTACTGCAGACTCCAATGAGTTGTTTGTAACAGACTCACACTAACAATAGATATTGTTATATGTCACTTAGCTTTAATCTCCAGTTGTAACAGCATTTACATCAGAATACAACATTTGGGCCATGAGACCTTCTGGGATAATGAAATTAATGATGAATCTGTACTCTATTGGCTGGCGTCTGGAGGTGTTGCCACTTTCCTCGCCGAGACCACTTTGGCAGCACCATTCAGTTTCTGGCGGATGGCCAGCCGTACCTCCATGTCCGTCTTGGTGGCGAAGATTTGTTTTGCTGCCGCTATAACAGAATAATATATTGAAATTTGCATTAAAGCCATTCACCAAAGAATATTGATTCATGAAGGTAATAAATCAATCACATTTTTTTAATGCAATGGTTAATATAAATAGTAATTTAATCAGTACATGTATTCATATTATAATAGATGGTCGATTTATGACTATATATTACTACACAGAAACTCTACAAATAGTTCACTTAATTCCCAGCATCACAACATTGTTTTCCACTACATTACAAAATATGTATAACTACCATGTACTTGGAAGATTTCAACTTGCACATGATTTCAATATAAATCTACTTTATTTGCCAAGTTGCATCATACTCCCACCTAACACACTACGTATATATGACGTAGTGGTTAGGTACTGTCTTGAAAATACGTAGTATTTACATAGTACATGTTTATGCTAAATCCAGAATTTCAACTAAACCACTACGTTGTAACTACGTAGTTAATACGTAAAGGTGTTAGCTGGGACTATTGCTACATATCAACAAATCTTACCAATTATTTCAGCAACCTCTTCTTGTGGAATGCTGTCCTTCCTCTTGCCAGCATCAGACTCCTTACTGGCCTTGAAGCCAGTAAGTGAGTGCTTGGCCATGTACTCTGTGCAATACAGGCCATGGAGGAGGTCATTGACGAATTTCTGCAGCGAGGTGGTCGAACATCGCCTAATCTGCCACTTTGCTATTGGGAACTGCAATGAAATCCAACAGCATATATTGTATTTTATTAATTGACCATGACAAGTAACAAATAATAATAATAATAAAAAAATATATAATAATAATGTACCATCTAATATCCACACAGACTGAAGCAGGTATTACAATTGATGATATTGGAGTTTGCAATCGGAATTGATGCTGCTGTAGGTTACAGTAGGTGGATGATATTGGAATTTCAACGTATATTATAATGGTGATGGCGAAATGGATCTTTAGGCCACCATTTTGCACAATCTCCAGGCCAATTAAGAGATCTGGAATAATGAAATGAATGATTAAACAATTCTCTACTCTTTTGAATTGATCTGCCGCTGACGGTACCAACCACTTCGCCACGGAGGCAAAATGTTGATATACAAATTGACACAGGCACTGCACCATGACACTAGTCCAGCTGATGGGTTTGGAAGTAATACATCTGGAATTCTCTTCCTACTTAGCGGAAACATCAAATTGAAAAGATAATTCCTTACCTTTTTTGCTGATGGGGAACCAGCAACCGATGCATCTCCATCATCTCCATCTCTGTAAGGCACGCAAGGTAATAACTAATTAACTTCCCATCCCAATAGTATGCAGTGTGTGTTAGAAACATTTGCTCAACCATTTTGGCGCTAATGTTATATTTTTTGTGCATTGCTCAGCGCTGGATATTTCATATATGTATTTCAAATAATATGTATTTCATATATGTATATATTTAGTTCATATATATATATTTGATATATATATATTCCATTCATATATGTAGGCCACGAGTGCATTAAGGTCAAATGTCGACTAGTCGCCTGCCGCGCCGAAAGAGTTAAACAGAAAAAGCTGGTTTGTTGTAAATAATTAAACACTGCATGGCCCAGAGACATGTACAACCAAAATCCAGTGTGTACTAGAATCGTCACAATTATAACAGAAGCCCAAAAGACAGTAATAATTACTCATAAAATGTAAAACTCATTAATCTACCTCAGTGTACTTGACTCTTGATTGAAGGGACTTGCAGGTGTCCTCATGGGCATTGTCATATCTGGCAGCTTTGGAGCTGGCGTGTGACATAGCAGCTCCAATTTGGCAACAACATCTCCAGCGACTGGAAATATTCATTGGCACATTTCAGACATGGGGTCGAAGTACATATTTTTTCGAATGTAAACTTAAAACATATTCATAAACATTTTATATATAAAGGTTTTGGAACACAACAGCATTCAGTTTTCATGCATTAGCAGAAATAATGCAAATCCTCCATGTTTTGGACTGCTACTGTGATCAGACCCGCCAGACTGTCTTCCCCCCAATGTAATAAAACAATTATCTGTAATGCTGAATAAGTGAAATTGAACACTTACTTTTGTTCATTCTCAATGACGTCAGCAATGTAGCTTTCTCCTCCTCAAGGATGTCTATTTGTTGTTGAAGTAGTTTGCATTCCTGGTCGGGATGCGAACATGCGGCAAACCTTCAATACAGCTGTTATGTGGTCAAGGTAAGTAAAGTAATAATTGAAGCTGTGTATTGGTTAATATTAGCGTATGACTTAAAATGAAAACACAACAGCATTTCACAAAACGCCACAGCATTTCACAAAACGCCGCAGCATTTCACAAAACGCCGCAGCATTTCACATTGGACGGAAAGGGTATTCCGTAGGGAGAACACTTCTTGTTTATGATTGGACAGAGCCAGCCAGACAGCACTGCTGTGATTGGTTGTTTTTGCTGCCAGTGAAGAAATGACGCTTCGTGATTGGTCAACGTCCGACAGCGCAATATGTCCCAACCGGTCCCTCCCAACACATCAGCCGTTAGCACACACTCAGAGCTCACAGCTCCTCATATCTGTTCAGAAACTGGACAAAAGTTAAACATGTACAAACCACAGACTGTCTATGTCATGGCGAATACAGTCGCTGCTTTATTTACGTCTGTATGACGTTGTTGTGAGTGTGGACGGAGCAGCTACAGGTTAGTTTAGCCTGATGGATCCGATTCCATTCTGAAAACACGCATTTTAAAAGCTTTTCGCCTGCCGTCTTGTCTGCAGACTTGTCAAAGCATTAATTCATTCATGGTTTTTACTAACCGTTATCAGTATTAGTTACTTCGGCATCACTTTGAAACGTGTATTACAATTAAATCACTGTCAAATATGTTCATTTTGTTGTAGTTGGTATCTCCTATAGGATTTACATGGAGATACTTCCCGCCCCCTCTCCAGCGCGTCTTGTTTGAATGACAGGAGCAAACACAGCTGACAGCCGCGGTGAAACTCAAGCGATTAGAGCGATGCGAATATTGGGTAAGGCAAGGCAAGGCAAGTTTATTTATAGAGCACTTTTCAACTCAAGGCAATTCAAAGTGCTTTACAAAAAAAAAAAAGAAAGACATTAAGCATTAAAAAAGAAAAGCTAATCAAATAAATATTAAGGAAAAATACATGGATAAAAGTTACAGTGCAGTCTAAAATATAAATAGTTCAATTAAACATTACAAGAAAAAGTACATGGATAAAAGTTACAGTGCAGTTTAAGATATGAATAGTTCAATTAAAAGCAGCGACAAAAAGAAAAGTCTTCAGCCTGGATTTAAAAGTAGTCAGAGTTGCAGCGGACCTGCAGGTTTCTGGGAGTTTGTTCCAGATATTTGGAGCATAATAACTGAACGCTGCTTCTCCATGTTTAGTTCTGACTCTGGGGACAGAAAGCTGACCAGTCCCTGAAGACCTGAGAGATCTGGATGGTTCATAGTTTAGCATGAGGTCAGTAATGTATTTTGGGCCTAAACCATTCAGTGCTTTATAAACCAGCAGCAGTATTTTGAAATCTATTATTTCACACACAGGAAGCCAGTGTAAAGACTTCAGAACAGGAGTGATGTGATCCACTTTCTTAGTGTTAGTGAGGACTCGAGCAGCGGCGTTCTGAATCAGCTGCAGCTTTCTAATAGATTTTTTAGTGAGACCTGTGAAGACACCATTGCAGTAGTCGAGTCTACTGAAGATAAAGGCATGGACAAGTTTTTCCAAATCCTGCTGTGACATTAGTCTTTTAATCCTAGATATGTTCTTTAGGTGATAGTAGGCTGATTTAGTAACTGGGTAGTCTACCATAGTATTTACATGGAGATAAGCCCCTTAAAAACCATGAATTAATAAAGCATTAATTCTGTGTTTACTCCTGTGATTCAAACAAGACGCTGGAGAGGGGGCGGGCCGTATCTCCATGTAAATCCTATCGGAATCGGATCGATCAGGCTAAACTAACCTGTAGCTGCTCCGTCCACACTCACAACAACATCATACAGACATAAATAAAGCAGCGACTGTATTCACCATGACATAGACAGTCTGTGTTTTGCATATCTTTAACTTTTGTCCACTTTCTGAACAGATATGAGGAGCTGTGAGCTCTGAGTATGTGCTAACAGCTAACGGCTGATGTGTTGGTCCAATCACGAAGTCATTTCTTGATTGGCAGCAAAAACAACCAATCACAGCAGTGCTTCTCTGGCTGGCTCTGTCCACAAACAATATCACAAACAATAAGTGTTCTCCCTAAGGAATACCCTTTCCGTCCAATGTGAAATGCTGCAGTGTTTTGTGAAATGCTGCAGTGTTTTGTGAAATGCTGTGGCGTTTTGTGAAATGCTGCGGCGTTTTGTGAAATGCTGTTGTTTTCTGAAATGCTGTGGCGATTTGTGAAATGCTGTGGCGTTTTGTGAAATGCTGTTGTGTTTTGTGAAATGCTGTTGTGTTTTGTGAAATTCTGTTGTGTTTTGTGAAATGCTGTGGTTTGTTGCACTTCAGGGACACCGTACAATAGAGATGTTTTTATTTTAAAGTAAATTGAGATGGAACATAGTAAAAACATGTAAATTCTAATGTCCGCCTAAAAAAAACCCATTACTTATAGTGAAAACCACCCTTGAATGATGAGTTTAGTAGACTAAAAGCTTTAGGAATCCAAACTATAACATATAATAAGTACCCTGTATCAAGATTGATGTAAAACAAGTGAAATTTGACCTTTTTAAGAGAGGTTTAGAAAAATAAAGTCCACCTCACCTCTGGGTAATTTGGGAACCATCAGTTCCATTTGAACGTTTTCACTGTAAAAATCATTGTATTACTTTGTATTATCACTATAGGTATTCATTCCATCCAAATACAACTGTTGTGAAAAAATAAATAAAATAAAAATAAAACATACTCTGTTATCGTCTTAGGCCCCACGGACCCGTAATCGCGTCATTTTCAGGAAAAAACGTCTAAGGAAGCTTAATATTTAATAAACTATGAATATTTTATATCCATAGAACCGGAAAAAAACTAATTTAACTGATCTTTTTCATTTATTTTTTCACAAAAAACACACAATGCTAACCTATTACTGCACCGAAAATCACTCCTAGCTCCCTTATTACTTATCCTAGCTCCACATCCAACACATTGTTTATGACCGCAAGGAGACGCATAATCTAACGGTGCCCACCTCAACACTAAAATATACAAACTAGCGAGGTTACCAACAAAAACGTACATCAAAACAAGTGGCGCTAGGTATTAGCATTAGCACTGCACACACCCACCGCGTGTTCCAATGAAAAGCATACATATATATAAATAAAGTATAAAGTATAGGTCAACACATTTCAGTATAACACACCAATTGCGATATTACTCACGTTTGACCGTGGAGCAGGGTTTCTATGTACCGAGAAGTGGGTAGTTTAATGAGTCTGTTGACGACAAAACCTCCGCGCACACAGACAGCCAAGGCAAGCTACCTGAATTAAGTCTCTCCCTAAACCGGAAATACCGGAAATGTGACATCCGGTTTGTCATTCACAATAAAGTTTTTCAAAATAAAGGTACATTTAATATTGACGTATCAAATTGATTCAAATGTCTTACACAACACATGTATCGAGACAATAAATGAACTGTTTATATAGTCGATCAACACTGTGTATGTTACTCATTACAGGATAATCACATGGCACTAAATCAGACCGGCTGTTCTCCTCTGTTTACATCCTGCTGGTTTAAATTATGTGTTCTATAGGCTCTGTGCACAAGATTGAGTTGAGTAGTGAGCCATTCGTTTTTTTTTCGTGGTGAGATGTCTGCTGAGAGGTCCTTGTATACCTCGCTGACTTTGAGGACATCTGGGTCTGGCAGCTCCCCCCGTACGGCCTTGTAACGTGTACTCCTTTGAACACAGCTACATACAATTACTTAGGACAATATATATTACCTTACACCGTCAGCAACTGTAAACTGCTTTGGCATAGTGGAAATGAACACCATGTCACTCACTCTGCCTGGTTTCACACACTATTAATTACACAAAAGAATTGTCAATTTAATTGAAAAGGTCGTTGATGCAATATACTAAATCAGCTCTTGGCACAAAGGAAATACTCATTAAATCATGGATTGGCTGTGAACACATACTGTTATATTGTATTGCATAGAAAGATGTGTTACTGTTGTGCTTGTAGTGGATATACTGTTTGTAGTCGTAGATAGAAAAACAAAGATGGAAAACATTTCACCATACATTGTTTAGGAGTTTTATATGTATTGGGTGTTTATGGTTAATGTGGGAAATTAATAAGCAGAGCTGTTGCTGGTAAATGTGTGTGCCATCATAATAGTAATGTGTATACAGCGTTTCGTGAATATCTGGAAAACTATATGCGAGTAGTTTGGAGTCATTTGAGACATGTAAATCGTCAAAAATGGTACATTCTCTGTTAGCTTACGTTCGCCCCGATTGAGCTAGCAACTATTTTATTCGCAATTTAACATGATATTGGATATGGGCTTAACTTGTCCTGGACTGGAATCTTCCCGATCTTTTCCCGAGGAGGTGTTTGCGAAAAAGCGCTTAAAATGCATGAATAACACAGATTTTTCAAAATGGCCGACTTTCTGGGGGGCGGGGCTAATGGAAGCTATTTTGAAATATGTCCGCAATTCCATCAGTAATGTCTGTGGCAAGATTGGGGTAGTTTGGAGAAACTATATGTGACTATCGCACAATAGGGGGCGCTACTGAGCTGGTGTACAAAATTGTACATTTTTTTTGTACAGTCTGGAAAAAGACGTGGGTTGTGACGTGTGTTCCAAGTTTTGCGTCCGAAAGTCATTTTAGCGATTTTGTGGCATTTAAATCGTCAAAATTGGTACATGTTCCGTTAGCTTACGAGTTCCCCGTTTGAGAAGTCGACTATTCATTCGCAATTTAGCATCACATTGGATATGGGCTGATCTTGTCCTGGTTTGAAATTTTTCCGATCATTTTCCTAGGACAAGTATGCAAAAATGCGCTTAAAATGGACATATTTCCAAATGGCCGACTTCATGGGGGGCGGAGATAATGGAAGCCATTTTGAAATATGTCCGCATTTCCATGAGGAATCTCTGTGCCAAGTTTCGGGTAGTTCGAAGAAACTATATTTGACTACCGCACAATAGGGGGCGCTACTGAGACATATTTGCTAAAACGTCCGATTTTTTTCTACAGTCTGGAAAAGGTTGTGGGCTGTGACATGCGTTCCGAATTTAAAGGCCGTAACTCATTTTCTCCCCTACTTATGGCTCGGTACATTTTTTAACCCTTCGATTTCGAGAAAAAACTGAATAGGACACGACCACATTTTTCATTAGTTGCGACCCTTTAAATCTCAGTTTATACTCACCCTGCCGGTATGTCTATGACAATATATATTTTTTTAGTCCATCGGTTCTTGAGATATAATTTAGTTGTGTTTTTGGCGGCCCCTATTGTTCGAAATGAACATTGTTTGTTGTGCCTATTCCCCAAGACACACTGAACCTATCCACCGAAATATGTGATATTTGGATACATTTTGGATGAATTGTGAGCATTTATGTGTAGGCCACACCCTTTTGCTAATACGTTTTGATTGATGTCGGCCACATTTTTCCACACCTCGTGCTCATTTTGTACGGTAATGTGTCTGCCCCTCCATTGATGCTGTGCACTAAGTTTGGTTTGGAAAATCAAGAAATTGGAATTTAAGTTAATATTTCAATGTTTTTCACATTATGCTAATTAAAAAAAAATCAAAGTAGGCGGAGCTTCGGGATATGAGAGGATAATATGTAGAGCTGCTCCACCCGGATAAGTGTGCAAAATTTCAGGTCCGTCAGACTTACGCTGCGACTTTGTAAATTTTTCGAAACACTGAATTTACACAGGTGGCGCTAGAGAGCAAGTTGAAAAATGTTCTCCCATCGAATCCAGAATGTTAACATTTTCACCGGTCCTGGCGGCGTTGCCAAATGTCGCTACATGAATAGTGTCGTAACCCCCTCAAAAACAGGTCGAAAGTGCAGAACCGGTAACAGAAGAATAATAATACTGACGATTTCAATAGGTCTTTGCACTACGTGCTCAGGCCCTAAATATATCTCCACTCTCCAGCGATCAAAAATCCCGCTAACATACTGCATTGAACTCTGGGTACGAGGTTTCGAATTGTCCAATCACATTTAGGATAAGTCCCGATCCACTTCTGCCGGATAAGAGCTACGCGCTCATTGGATGATCCAGACCTCACCCGCCAAATGCACGGGATGACGTAATTCCATTTCCGGTTCATTCAGCGTGCGCTTGTAAACTTCCGGTCTACGTTAGAGCGGTAGAGGGAAGAGCGATAGATAGCAATAGATAGCGAGAGAGATAGCGTATAGATATTATATAGGCACTATTTTACACTCGATGTCTCCAAGACCTACCGAAGGTTAACATCAGTGATGTACATCGGCTGGTACAAGCGGCAAGCTCAGCCCCGAGGAGCACAAGAGAAAAGGGTTTCAAGATGTAGCTACATATCCAGCTACATTGACAATTATGAAGGTAAGTGACAAACAAAGCTGTAGTGGCTAACTTTGACAACTTGACAGATACAGTGTAAAGCGTTTTAATTATGTACTATTACGTGTTTTTGGATAACGTGAATGATATCCAATTCCCCACAGTTTCAAACAAAGATCTACCTTCAGGAAGAGTGAGCATCAGGGCTAGCTGTTACAGGTCCATGAGATAGCATGAAAAGCCTCACGATCTCAGAGTAGGGAGGGAAATAATACATTTGCTCACATCAACTGGTAGCTAGCTATGTGTGTGTAGCATGAAGGGGCTACAGATTTATTTTCGTTTTGTAACCCTCTCGTGTAAGTGCTGGTTTTGTACCCTACATCTATGTTATGCTGTTCAACGTTCTACTAACACTATTTTATGTAGTTATAATATAAGATAATACATTGAGAGAGCTGAGACAGGCTATACAAGCTTATCTGTTTGAATGTCCTTAAATTACAGTATTCCAAACAGCAGAACTTCTGTGTATGTGATGTGACTGACAACCTGACATGGTTTAGCCTTTTCCCACACTGATCAGCCTGCTCTCAGCTTTCTCATTTGTCTGTGTTGTATTGAAGCAGTGTCCTAAATGTAAAATGACTGACATTTTGTTTTAATGTGTAGATTGTCTTTGAGAACTGCTCACCTGTGGAGATTGCAGTGGCAAAGTGTTCCTGTGTAGCTCGAACAGCACTCTGCAACCACAATATTGCACTGCTGTTCCAGACCGCACACTACTCCACACTCAAGCTGGCTGCTGTACCCCCTGTCCTCAGCTGCACTGAAACAGACCAGCGATGGCACAAGCCAAGAACCATGGTAAGTACAGTATGTGTTCACAACCAATCCACGGTTTAATGAGTATTTCCTTTGTGCCAAGAGCTGATCTAGTATGTTGCATCAACGACCTTTTCAATTCATTTGACAATTCTTTTGTGTAATTAATAGGGTGTGAAACCAGGCAGAGTGAGTGACATGGTGTTCATTTCCACTAAGCCAAAGCAGTTTACAGTTGCTGACCGTGTAAGGTAATATCTATTGTCCTAAGTAATTGTATGTAGCCTGCTCCAACTTTGTGATTGTTGTCTGAGTGTACAATTGTTCTTAAAGTCCTAATCATCATATAAACATGTTCAAAGGAGGACACGCTACAAGGCCGTGCGGGGGGAGCTGCCAGACCCAGATGTCCTCAAAGTCAGCGAGGCATACAAGGACTTCTCAGCAGACATCGCACCACGAAAAAAAAAAACGAATGGCTCACTACTCAACTCACTCAATAGTTATCCATTAACAAAAGTTGTGGATGCTAACTAATTTATCTTGCATTGATAAAACACTCTTTCAGAGGAAATGTTGGAAACCCATTATATATATTGTTTGCATCTACTTTCTGGATATTGTACATCTGTTCATCTGTTATATAAACTAGCATTACTTAAATATGCAGAGACTAATTGAAATGTTTAAATATGTATTTCCGCCCCCCGATATAACATCAACCTATGTTTTGTAAAAGTTTATTAAATTAATCTGTAAAATGTTATCATATTGTGGATTAATTAAATTATGTAATTTCCTTTGTTATTTATGTGTGCGATTGTTTTGAGGATATAATTCATTAGTACCTAAACATAGTATGGTATAGCTGCTTTTTGTAATGACCACAATGAAATACACAATTGGTTTGGGAGCAAGAAATCTTTTAATCGTTGTTGCCCAGGCTTGCCGAAATGAATGGAAACTTATCTCCCGATTATAACATTGTGTAACTTGCTGCTGTTAAATACCGTCAAACTATGTGCTTTATGTGCAATATATACTTTATATACATATGCCATCTTTAATAACTGTAATACCGGGCTGCTAAATCCTAAAAACTGCAACAGGATTAGATTTGTAGATTTGATTTGTTTTTTATCTGTATTTTTGAAAATCTTTTTTTAGCATATTGTTTATTATATTATAACTTAGTACTTTTTAAACGCATGTAAGATATGCAACACTAAGCTTTCCTGCTGTAACGCTGCAAATGTCCCCTCTGTGGGACTAATAAAGGTATTCTGATTCTGATAACGGGACGAATTTGTACAAAGGGGTACACAGCAATGTAGTCTTGGGCTTTTTAGCCGTAAATAAAGTCACCAGAAACAGACGGGACATTTCGAGATTTGGGATGGCCGAAGACACTACACTACCCATAATCCCCAGCTATCGTTTGGGACTACAGTCCCGTTGACAAACCCCGTGATGTTGGAGTGGCAGTGCGCCAAGGTTGCCGAGCGTCAAGCTCTTTGAAATGGAACGAAACCACGGCAGACTATTCAAAACTGGACTCGAACGCTCCACCAGAACTACACTATGTCACGTCTCTACTGGGAATTGTAGTTTTAAAAGACGTTTTTCCCAAATTTAGAAGTTGACAGTATTAAACTGTGTACAGCCCTTGAGGTTTAGGCGATAGGAAACACATAGGTGTGTACACATTTGAAACATGTAATTACTAAATGGGTGAAAATCGCTTGTATCCATAATGGGCAGCATTAATATATACCCACACGACAGCTCATTGTTACTTTGTAATTCTACTCCACTACAATTTAGAGGTTAACCTGGTATTTTTACTCCACTACATTTAGTTTAGTTACTTTGCAGATTCTGATTAATGATGTGAAATATCCCTTAAACCCTTAAAGCAGACTTTAGTTACACATGAGTACAATTCAGGGAAAGGTGATTGTCAAGTGCCAACAATCAGGAGAGATATTTGATAGTTGGTGCTTGAGAAGACTAAACATTTATCTGCAGATCTTTATCTTTATAAAGTATATTCATTACTAATAGTTAATTAAAAACTGTATAATGGCTATTTTTCACATCCGTTTCAAGATTTTCTAAGGTGTATTGATCTTATACACAACTTGGGTCGCAGGTTCCTCAACAGCGCATTACAAGACATCTATCAATATGTGTGTACCTCCACCATTAAACTGTCCTATTCTACACATTTCTTATTCTATCTACATAAGAGTATAATTAATGTGTATAATATCAGTTAAAATAAGTGCTTCAACATTGCAGGAAAGCAATATATTAGACGTTAAGTACTTTGTCAGGCTTAATATTCAGCTGTAGATAGATACCCCAAAACTTTTTTCTTGTTTAAAAGAAGACCTTAACCTAAAGTATTCCTTAATGTGTTAATAAAGATTAATTCGTTTTTCTGTTTTGCACATCCTCATATTAATATCTTTGTACATCCGGCACTAAACTGTTTTATTGTAGAGATCACTTACAGTATCTTCTTGACTTTTTATATTCTATATTTCTATCATTGACCTTCTACTTTCCCCCTATGAAAGTATGTACTCTTGATATTGTTTTAATCAAATAACATTCAACAAAAATAATTCAATAACATGCTTTAACCACTAGGCGGTGCACACAAGGTACACAGCATACTAATAATAACTTTGTATTATTAGTGTAGGACACTTATGTATAACATCTGAAGATGTGCAGTTTACTAGTTTTATTCATGTTTTTACATAATTGTACAGGATATTGCTATACTATTTCTCTTGTTTTACTTCTACACATTAATATCGGATTTGTCAAACATCACAGACAGAAAGGCATATCCGTCATTTTATGGTATTGAAATTGTGATTCCATAGATGTGTCTGCCATCACCCAAAACCCCTGACTATTCTCTCAATTCAGTATTTACATTCTGATATTCAAAGAAAATCAGTAATATCAAAACTCTGTACTCAACCCGGAAGTACTCGGCCTCACACCCAGCCGCCGGAAGTTGATAGACGCCATCTTGTGCACAGAGCCTATTCGGCATCATCATCCGTACACGCTTGAGAACACGGCCACGGTAAACGTTATTTTCTTGATCTTGTTCACAATATATGCGTCGTGAAAACCAAAATCGCGTGAGAAAGTGAGTCTTTATCATGCTTAGGGATCCATAGTACTACTACTAGACCCTATATATTATGTGAACTCTATAAGCCGGACAGATTCTGCGTTGCCCGAACGAGGTCTTGGGCGATAATATGCGCTACG
Source organism: Pseudochaenichthys georgianus (assembly GCF_902827115.2). Lineage (NCBI taxonomy): Eukaryota > Metazoa > Chordata > Actinopteri > Perciformes > Channichthyidae > Pseudochaenichthys > Pseudochaenichthys georgianus. Next base: position 12,149,311 of record NC_047522.1, on the reverse strand, counting down.
GCATGGTACGCTGAAACCGCAGAGCACGCTACCATGCTCCGCGTCTGAAGAGCTGAAGACCATCGACGCAGCCACATCTGTCACCCGTCATCGCTAAAGGATAGACTGTATACAGTCATCAATGTGTAAGTACATGTATCATATATGTCCCTTTGTCTGTAGATCCAAATCTAGGTCGATCTAGTGACTATATTTTATTTGGTGAGGAGGGGGGGGGTGGAGCACTTGTCACTCAGTGATAGCTCGATAGCCTCCAATTTTTGACACCCCATGCATGAACATTACCACAATTCAATATAATAATGTTATAGATTCGTAACATATCTTTCTTGCATCATCTTGAATAGTGTGGTGTCCCCAAGACATGTTTGGGGATCTCTATTTCAAGCTTGAAAGCAGCACCTACTTCACCACATAGAAACCTGCAGGTGGTCAGATAAAGATGAATAAAACACGATTACCGCCCGCTTTAATGATATTGCGATCGCGCCGATACTCGATCCTTATTCAGGTGGAACAAGTTTGCTACCACGTAACCAGCACAAAAAGTTAATTTCTAGCCCTGGTAGACCCCCCATCCCAATGGGCCCTATCAGGGTGACACCACTCCCCCTACCCGCCAAGGTGTGGGAAAGGGACAGGAGAGCCTTCGAAGTTAGAATGCATTATGGATCATCCAAAAAAGCCCTGGTCTGACCCCAGGCTCCTTTTTGCTTGCAGCTATCTCCCTTTGATCTCATCTGTAAAATGATTGTCCCCCCTCCCTTCCAAATTCCTGTATCCTCCCCTGTAGTTACACAATACTACTTTAGTCATAAGAAATATGACAATGATAAGAAATATAATCAGGTGAAATTGGAAAAAAATTGATTTATCAATTGAACCAACATATTTCATTTATAAGTTTGACAACTCAAGCCATTTTTGAAAGACAGAATTAATTTATAAATACTTGATAGCATAATACATGTTTATGATATGTCAACAGGGTGGTCATAGTAGATAACTTATTATGCAGATTAAGAGTTGGTTGCCAAAAATGCTACAATGTCATGATTTGAATTTATTTTATTGTTTCTTTGCACCTTAGATGTAGACCATGGATGTGCCGAAGAACCAGACAAAGAAGCGCTATAAACAGTATCTCACAGATGACTCGTTACAAATACCTGAGTCCACAGCACGATACAGAAAATCTCCATGGCAAAATAAAGGTGAGTAATATATAATTCCTTCACAGACAGCCAGAAGACAGGACATTATTTTTAATCTATACCAGGCTCCAGTGAGACTTTGGGCAGGACCAGCATGCATACTGCATAACTGGGAGTTGGGTGGCTGGATAAAAATTACAATGGTTGATAAAAAAAAACTGGATTTTAGAATTTAAAACAAAATAGATTATTTTATTTAATAACTATTTTAATTGATGTAAATCATTTATTTTAAATTAAAGTTGTGTTACATAACAACTAAATGAGTTATTGTTATAAGTATCAAATTATGTTCTTATTAACAACTATGCAATTCAGACTTATCAAATTATTTGAATCAAACCACCCTGTTGCAGTGTTACTCTTGTCTTGTGTTGTGGGAGGAAGGGGGGTGCAAAAGGCAAGAATCACTAGTTCAAAACCTTCCTCAGATAAGGAAATGTACAAAAATCATTTGCCATTGTTCCTTTTAACAACCATAATTGAATGCAAATTTGTATATTTTAGTTCGCCGCCGTGAGCAACCGATGGGGCTAGATGTTGGCCCTGAATCTGATGACGAGTTGTCACAATCTGACAGTGCAACACATCGTGGTGCCCATGGACAGAGGCTGCATTCAGGACCCGTGGCTCATGCCAGCTCATCAAAGGACAACTGTCATGAAATTCCGGAACATGCCACGTGTGAGGCAGTCCCAGGATCACTCGACAAAGGTAGCAGCTCTGCAGAAGGCGCTGGGCAATGGGATATCTCGAGTGAATCAGTGAGCCCTTGTGACATATCAGGTGGATCATCTGACAGCTGTGATGCTGCATGTGCATACAGCGATACACCTGTTTCTCATACCATTGAATACAGAGAAGAGGCCAATGTTGACTCATATTTGGATGCAGTGGATCAGCAGCCAGATGTTGCTGAGAATGAACAAGGGATTGGTCCTGTTGGAGACAATAGAGTGAGTAATTTTGTATTGAGCATATATTTTAACAGGCCGTATAGTCAAGTAGGCAGTAATAATACACAACACAAAAGACAAGAACAAAGACAGTGGTAAAAAAAAAAAACTTTAAACCAGGGTTCGCTCCAATGCCTCCAAGTGCTTGAATGTGTACAGTGCCTGTTAGTACTTGTTGATACTTGGTACCTGATGGTTACAAACATTATTTACTTGTTATTGGACTTTTACTTGATGAAAGTACATGACAGAAAGGTATTTCTGACAGGAAGGGCAGAAAATAACAGAAACCTGTTTATGGCATATTGTGAACATATCTTAATGGAACTTTTACTGCCATTCCTATAATCCTATCATGATAGCTGATCATTCCTGTGCTAAACTTGCTATCTGTTTGTTTCAAAGAAGTCCAACAATCCACTCCATATATAATTGGGTGTTATGTACAATTTACACTACAATAATACAGTGAACATTTTAGGAGACAACTGGGCTCCTAACTTTCTGAAATCTAGGAGCCCAGGTGGCAAATCTAGAAGCCCATATTGTGTTGGCATTTATAAATGATTAAATATGTTTTGTTTTTTTTAAACAATAACATACATTTGCGTTATGTATTTAGTAGGGCTGTCCCAAATACCATTCTTTGGGCTCCGGATATTCGGTAGTAATGAGAGATTTATTTATTTTAATAAAACATTTTTTTCCAAAAAGGTTTCATAACACGCTCCGAATCCGAGACACCTGACAACACGCTGTTAAGCAGAAGCGCAGAAAGAGCATACTATTACGATTTATATTTATTTATTGTCTCAGTACTCACATACATTACAACTAAATGTGTCCTCTGCATTTAACCAAATCTGGACCCAAATTCCGTCTATAACACATATTTCTGTTATAACAACAATACTTTTAATAACATAGACGTAACAGTAGGCCTAACAGTGTAACACTTGTTACCGATACAGTAAACATTTAAATAAATGAAGAACGAAAAATAAATGAACGAACTGTATGCCAATAATTGCCTTAGCCCCAGATGTTCCCACATTGCTCCTATTATTTTCACTATTCAGATAAAATTGAAAAACTAATATGAAAAGAAAATTCGGTTGCTTGCTTGCAACTATTTTCCAAGCAAAGTAAGTGCACGTTTTTATCATGTTTAACGTTACTGTTTAAACGGCGGATAAAGCAGCTTCATCACGGCAACTTGACAACAGCTAAGCTAAGCTAGTACTTACAGCATCCGGTGACTTTTCAGAGTTGTTGTGCCACCGGCCAGTTTCTTGTCGTATATTTGGCACACTGCCTTCTTCTTACCGTCGTCCAATTTTTAAAATGGTCCCACACAGCTGAAGTCTTCGGCATTTTGTGTTCAGGTGTGTGAAACGAGGTGAAGCGTGCCGTTTGCGTTTGCGTCAGGAGCACAGGCTGATATTTTATATATTTCCGCATTTTAACAGTGCAATTCAAAAGTATAAATATAGTATAAGAATATGGCAATTCGTCTTGATTTATTTATATATATATATATATATATATGCATATATTTAGAAAAAAATATTATTATTTTTAGAAAAAAAAAAAGAATATCCGAACAATGAAATTGAAACCCGAATAGTTGGCCAACGAACGAATAGTCGAATATTCGCCCTAGTATTTAGGCCTATTCATCACAAAGTTTGTGGCCACCTTTCATATTGGTGGAGCCACATGTCCACCCTCTCATCTTCTCAATCACTATCCATCCCACTGTCCTCACTCGAAGACTGTTAAAAAATTATGGCAGTATAATTTATGTACCAAGTATCTTTAACACAGAAGCACATGTACATGTATTCCGCACGTATATGCGCTTCACTTTAACGTATATTGCTAGTATTATAATGTTTTTTTTTCTTTCTTTTACAGGACGCTCCTCGTGACTTTGATGGTTTGGAGATGGACAGGCCTATTTATGACGAGGCAGAAACCACAAAAGGAACCCTTGTCCTGCTTGCCATTGCGTATGTCCTTCGACATGGACTTAGTGGATATGGACTGTCAGATCTGCTGAGTTTGTTAAATGTAGCTATGCCTGGCTGTGTGCCTGCAACAAAGTACTTTTTGGACAAATCATTTTTCAAAATGTCTGATTTTGCAGAGCAACATTTCTACTGTCCTGATTGTCAAGCCTATCTAGGAATAAATATAGCGGGACAATGTGCTGAATGCGAACAGGAATTTACCAAAGAAGCTTTGCTTGCCAAGGACAGTTTTTTCCTAGTGATGCCCCTCTCCAAACAGTTAACTGACATCATGCAGAGAGAAGAGATACAAGATGCTCTTGCAGGAGACCAGAGGCAATGTATGAGTGATGGTAAAGAGGGAAGTTGTTATAGAGAGTTAGGAGACTGGGTAAGAAACAAAGACAATTTGGAAAATCCAAACCACGGATGGACACATATCTTAAGCCATTTGTTGATGAAATGAATCACCTGCATGAAAATGGTTTTGTCTGGGAGGACAAAGGTGGCTTACGACACGTCGGTAAGTGTGCCGCAGTAGTATCTGTCTGTGATGCCGTGGCCAGGGCCATGTTGCAATCGTTCAAGCAATTCAATGGCTTTTTTGGCTGTGGCTTCTGTGAGCATGAGGGAACACGAGTGGAAAAGGGAAGAGGATCAGTCCATGTCTATCCACAGACAGGAGATATTCCAAAATTGCGTACACATGATAGCACAGTTGAATATGCCAACATTGTTGGAACAACAAACAGGGACTCTGAGAGAGGAGTAAAAGGTGCAAGCCCTTTACTGTTGCTTCCCAAGTTTGACATCATCAAAGGCTTTGTGCCAGAATATATGCATTCTGTTTGCCTTGGGGTGGTCAGACAGATTACCGAGCTGTGGTTGGATGGGGCCAATAACGACCAGCCATTTCATTTGAAGCGACAGCAGCTCGAGCATATCGACAACACTCTCACAAAGTTGAAGCCGCCAGCAGATATTACAAGGACTCTGCGTTCATTGAATGAACGTCAATTCTGGAAGGCGTCAGAATGGAGATCGTTTCTCCTCTGTTACTCGCCAGTTGTCCTGAAAGACGTCTTGCCAAGGGCCTACTTTGTTCACTGGCTATTGCTTGTGCATGCCATAAATGTGCTCATGGCTCCTCTTGTGTCTCCAGAGGATATCAATATGGCGGAACTGTGTCTGGTGAAGTTTGTCACCATGATACAAGAATTGTATGGAGTACAACATATGTCGTACAACATACACACACTGACACATCTGGCCAATAGTGTGCGGCACTGGGGTCCACTTTGGTCGTACTCTGCATTTGTTTTTGAGGATGCCTGTGGAAAGCTTTTGGCTTTGTTTTCCGGGACTGTGCAAATGCAAGTCTTCCGATATTTCTTTGCCAGACAAAAACTTACACTGTATGCAGAGGAATATATGGAACAAATGCCCGATGAAGCTGGAACTTTCTTGTGTAGAATGTTGAATAAAACAAAAAATACTCAGAAAATTCTCCAGATCCAGCCAAGTGTTAGCGTCTTTGGTACACCACGTATCAGACAATTCACTATTGCAGAGCGATTTGCACTCCAGGAATACCAAAATGTTGTACATTTTGGTTCTCCGCTGTCTTGTTACACACGAGCAATCATTGACAGTAAAGTGTATACAAGTTCCGCATATTGCGAAAATCTAAAGCGAGACAACTCTGTAATCCTATTGGATAATGGGGACTGGGGTAGAATTCATTCATTGGTAGTGGTGGACAACATATGTGGCTGCATTGGGGATTGTAGATGTGATAGACTCTATGTATTCTACAGGACATTGGTCCCAGAAGCTCCACAGTTCCGTGCATATGATAACTTTGTAAAGTGTGACACTGCCAGTGATACTGTACTGGTACAGACCTCACTGAGGTTGTCTGCAGTACCAGCCACGAAGATTGCAAACAAAGGGGTGATGATGAATGTAGGTGACAGGATGTATTTGTGCAAACTCCCGAAGTTTGAGCTAGACTAGATATAGATATATTTTCTATTTAGACTGATGAGTTCCAGTTTACCGTCTTTCTCACTGTAAATAACTCGTATACACTGTACAGGGTGAACCTTTCATTGTAATAAATGCATTAATAGTGACTCTACTGTTTTGTTTGTTTGTATATCCCCATATAAGCAACAATGAAGTCCGTTCAAAATTGTTCAAAAATATGGATATCCAGCCAACTACCGGTATATCTGCTGTATAGAATAGTATTTATTTGGTATAATTCTGGTTCTGTAGAATGATATAAAAAATCTACAGATTATTAAATGTGTTTCATAAAATGTTGTGGATCACTGTTTTTCTCAATAGAATTCTATAGAATACTGTATCATAGAAACTTGTTTAGATAGGCACATAATCCACTATACAGTTGTAAAGATTTCAAAGGGATCTACCTGTACAGCTTTTGCAAAGCAGCTCAGTTCCACAAAATGATGTAGATTACTATGATTTTCTATATTCCAATTTAAAGACGAGTTTTATATAATTCTATAGAATTTAGTATAGGTTGCACCAGAGAGAAAATTGCATGCTTGTTTTCTTTGAATGCTATAGATTTCTACAGATATGTCATGAGTCTGTTCTGTCCTATAGAATTCTTTAGATTGTTATAGTTTTAATTATAGAAAAGTACAAATGTATAGTATTCTACAGAATGAGCTACAGATTTCGATAGATTTCCACAGATATGTCATGAGTCTGTTCTGTCCTATAGAATTCTTTAGATTGTTATAGTTTTAATTATAGAAGTTTATAGAAAAGTACACATTTATAGTATTCTACAGAATGAGCTACAGATTTCTATAGATTTCTACAGATATGTCATGAGTCTGTTCTGTCCTATAGAATTCTTTAGATTGTTATAGTTTTAATTATAGAAGTTTATAGAAAAGTACAAATTTATAGTATTCTACAGAATGAGCTACAGATTTCTATAGATTTCCAAAAGATATGTCATGAGTCTGTTCTGTCCTATAGAATTCTTTAGATTGTTATAGTTTTAATTATAGAAGTTTATAGAAAAGTACAAATTTATAGTATTCTACAGAATGATCTACAGATTTCTATAATATTCTATAAATTTCTTTAGCATGGCGACTATGTTCTATAGATTTCTACAAGATTCTATAGATTTCTACAAGATTCTATAGGATTTTATAGATTTTTTTGCTAAGGGAAGACCTTAAAGTGCCAGTGAAGTGCATTTTTTTGCACCAAAATGAAATGGCAGTTTCATTCCTTACATATCATTGTGCCTGTTCATGGCTAAAATAATTTTAATTATTGATTAATTAATTATGAAAAATTAAAAAATATTTTTTAATAATAACGGCCGTCTGAGCCTACCGGAAGTTGCAGACGATAGCGGCGGTGACGCCCAGTTGTGATTGTAAACATGGCGGAGACTTTGGAAAGTGATACAAGTGTGAGAGAAATTATTGATTTTGACAGTTTTTCTCGATTTAATTCCATTTCCTGCCTTTCTACAAATATATTAGGGACTATAGTGTTAACAAATCCAAGAAAAATGTGTAATGTACATAATGAGTGTGCACACTTATCTAGTATCCTATCCATGTGAACCTGTTTTATTTGTGATGACCTCACACCCTCACCCGGGAAGATGTTTTTCTTTAAATTGAAGTTAAAGGCATCAATCTGGTGCACTTTGAGGGCAACATTAAGAGATTTATGGATACAGCTCTCAACACTCATATCAAACATATATTTCAATAATCAAAAAACATTGGAAGGATTTCTTAACCTATTTTATACAACTAACATAGATGGAAATATTTGTTTACATAGATGACCAAACCAACTGAGATAACTTAGACTACAGTTTACAATCTAATCACTCAGAGTCCTTTACCTCCCTGAGCTGACATTATCTCTCTCAGTCCAACAGGAGAGGACTCTCCCTCTTGAAACAGCTAATCTCCGTTAGCTCCGAGCTAGCACTAGATGCTAACAACAACCCTGTAACTCTCTCAGTCTCTCTTTCTCTCTCTCTCGAATCGACCAGTGGCCTTTATTTGTCATGAACAATCAACGAATCTACGAAACAATGACACCAGCCAGACTCACCTTCATCTTTTGGGAACAGAAACATCGCCACTTCGGCAGACTTGACATTACTACAGCCAGCGGCAATGCATCGCTTCCCGTGTGTTTTTCCTCCCTTTTTCTTCACTGTCGCCTCCATTGTCAGGTTTTCTCGATTGGCAATCACTTCCAGTCGACTCCGACACACTTTCCAGTAAAATACTTGCTCAAAAACTTTGATAAATTCGACTTTGAAACAGAGAAACAATACACTGTGATGAATGTAAACACTTCGGAGGCGACCATCTTGTGACGTCACGCAGTAGCTCGCAAGCCACGCCCACGAAGGCGGAGGTCAACTGCGGATTTCACGGCAGCAAATTCAAAACTCATCAAATTAGTTGCTATTCCAACATCTTTTGATATGGGTTTCAATGGACAATTTTGGTCATTACTATATGTATTAGCATAACAGATCATGCACAGGCTCACACTTCACGGGGTCTTTAATCTGTTATTTAATGTTTAAATAAAGGTTAATTCGTTTTTCTGTTTTGCACCTCCTCCTATTAATATCTTTGTACATCCTGCACTAAACTGTTTTATTGTAGAGATCACTTATAGTATCTTCTTGATTTTTTATATTCTATATTTCTATCACAGACCTTCTACTTTCCCCCTATGAAAGTATGTACTCTTCATATTTTTATTCAAATATTCAAATAATATTTGATGAAAAAAATATTAAGAGTACATTATTGTTTTTATGTGTTATATTATAACCATAGACTGTATATATTATAACACATAAAAACTATAATTCAATAACGTGCTTTAACCACTAGGTACACACAGCCATAATAACTTTGTATTATTAGTGTAGGACACGTTTTATTCATGCTATCACATAATTGTACAGCATATTGCTATACTATTTCAGACTCAGTATTTACATTCTTACATTCAAAGAAAATCAGTAATATCTTTAAAAACTACAGTCCTTTTATATCAGCTGTGCACCGTTATGGTGTAAATATAACCTATCTGTGAATTAGATCAAATGTAAAAGTCAGCCGAATTAGTGTTGATACTGCAAGGAGACGTATTGTGTGAAGAGAAATTGAAGATGTTGTTTAATTGTTGAATATATTTATGATCCACGTCAAGTATTCAGTTTCGGCGGCATTTTCTCAGTTTTTCCAAAGGTCTTCTCATCAGGGCTCTATAAATAAAGAACTACGGCAGATCTGTAATATACAATGCAGCCGAACCGTGTTTTACAATGCCATTATGTGATGACTTTCAAAGAGAAAAGCAAGAACACTCGGAATAAAGTATTATTCTTTTAAAATGTTTTCCGGATTTCATATCACATAAACACCAAATCCCAGCATGCATTGCGGCTAAAACATCCAATAAGCGAGCTTAAAACCATAGCTGAGGATCTTGGGTAATCGCTCGAAATGCCTACGTCTGTTTCCGGTTATTTTTATTTTGAAATTCAGTTCCTGACGGACGCCAAAAAAGCCCGAGATTATGGAATTAAACCAATAAATAAAAGCAAGGATAATTGAGTGTTATTGGTGAGTAAATAAGAGTGTGTTATTTTGAAAAGAATAACAAATTAGAAGGAAAAAAAGATTTAAAAAATACAGATTTCAGTATCCTGAGGCTCTGAGCCCCATTTATTTTCCTCACAGACGGCAACCGAAATTATACGATTTCAAATAAAAGCAATAACTGTGACTTGATATTGAGTAAGAACATGTTTTTATGAACCACACAGCTTCCGGTCTTCCTCGACCCGACCGGAGAAAAAGACGTGCTGCAGGCAGTAGAAATACATTTCTTTTAAAATCGTGCTGTGCAACACGAAAAAAAGGGGCAAATCGTGTTGGTGAACACGAATCAATAGATTAAAAATCGTGTTGGTGAACACGAAATGCCGTGAGACTGGGTTGGCTGCACACATGCTGCACACATGCTGCACACATGCTGCACACATGCTGCACACATGCTGCACACATGCTGCACACATGCTGCACACATGCTGCCCAGAGGAGAAGGAGAGACCACTGCAGCCTTCCTCAGGTCCTTTATAGAGGCGCTGATTGGGGATTGGGAGCACCTGGGGAGAGGCTGCACCTGGAGACAATCAGAGGGAGAGAGAGAGACACCCACACAAAAGCACACACACACAAGCACCAACTGCGACACGTTACAGTTCTGCATTTGATTCTCTGGTTCTTCCTGAGTTTGAACTGTTGGAGGTGTCCATCTGACTTGATCTACTGACATTTGTCCCATCTGTTTAGTTGGTGTCTTGTTTTCGGTAGCTTCATTGTCTTTCTCAGCTACTTGTATCTTCCAAAGTCTTTTGGTTAATGTTTTATCTTCTTCGTCATTCTCCGATTTAGTTTGTCTGAGTTTTAAATCGTAGTGTATAAGATGCTCCCTCCATTCATCCATGGATTTGATATCTAGTCCCACAACGTCTTCCAAGCCATCCTGTACAGATTTTGGGAGGGCTTTGGTGACTGCATGCCTCCACAACATTGTAACATCTGGTGTAACATCATGGCGTTCTCCTCTGTCGTCCATCCATACTTCTTCACATATTTTCAAGAAGTCATTAATGTCTTCCCCCATTTCTTTCTTCACGCTGGAGAGGGCAGTGACACTGCGTTTTGTCTGGTAGGTTAAACGAATGGCCACCCAATACTGCAACCTATAATGGTTGAATGGAGTGTCATCTGGGTCGTTCGTGCATTGGGCCTGGGAATCGATGTGTTTCTATCCGTTCAAGCAGTGCCCTCATGTCTCCCAAGCACAGGTCATCTTGGACAGTGTACTTCTCCAGATCATTCACCCACTGCTGACCTCCTTTGGTGAGTGCAGGTAGCTTTGACACTAATGCTTCCATGTCCCTGTGAGTCCATGATTGGTATTGAAATCGTTAGCTGCTAGCCGTTAGCCGTCAGTCATCGTTAGCTGCTAGCCGTCAGTCGTCGTTGTTAGCCGTTTTTAGCCGTCGTTGTCAGCCGTTAGCTGTTAGCCGTTGTTATCCGTTAGCTGTCATTGTTAGCCGTTAGCTGTTGTTGTTAGCTGTCGGTAGCTGCTAGCCGTTAGCTGTCGTGGTTAGCTGTTAGCTGGTGTCGACGGCCACTAGCTGTAAGCCGGTAGCCGTTAGTCGATGTTGTCGGCCCCGGAGCCTCTGCTAGGCGGCGTGCCTCTACCAGGTGCCGCTGCGTGTAGTGGCCATACTTGCCAACCTTGAGACCTCAGAAATCGGGAGCATTTCAAAACCACCGCGGGGGGGTAGTGTATTAGATTAACATTAACATGCTTATTGTAGTGGTAAGTGCACTGCCTTGCGGCCTGTAGCACCATCCTTGATGGAGCATATGTGTGGGATGGACCTGTATTTTACAGGAAAGGAGTGAGCAGAGGGTCGTGTTGTCGATTCTTGTTCAGTTTTCTGTGACAATCTTCCTCACCCTCTCATACTTTGAGTTGCGCACGCTGCTAAATAGACGCACTACCATGGAAACCAAACAATGGTGTAGCTGTATTACAGTCCGAGTGGAAACAGTCCTGAGTCAATCTGATTTTGTCAGAAATCGGGAGAAATATAACCCCGGGAGGAAACCGGGAGAGGGCAATGAAATCGGGAGTCTCCCGCGAAAATCGGGAGGGTTGGCAAGTATGGTAGTGGCCAGCACCCCAGGGGTAAATCGACGGGCGGCCAGGAAGAACCGGTCAGTTTCTTCGGCTAAAGCGCGGGGCTCCACACTAGCCGTGTTAGCGAGCGCAGCCTGGACATGCAGCCGCATGCAGCCGCATGCAGCCCGAAAAATAAGTCGGGCTCTTCCGTACCTAGCAGGTCGTGTATCATCTCCATGTGGTCGGAAGGCTTGCTGTCTCCCAGTGCCGATGTGGGAATGGCGAGCGACGTCCTCGGCCATTCCGCGGAGGGCGCACCGAGCCTCAATCCGTCTGCACTTGGCAGCCACGGACGCCTCCAAAAATCTCCGGCAGTTTGCGAAAAACGACGTTTCTAGTCATGTTCGGTCCAGTCTCGAAAACTTCTGCGAGACTTATGTCGGGGTCACCAGTGTAGTGCCGAGAGAAGGGAGTCAGAGGCGGTGCATCGAAGGTGCAAAGTTGGCTTTATTAAGCAGGAGAAAACCACATGTTGTCGGGTCACAGCCCGGGAAGACAAGATGAAGAAGAAAGGGGTGCACACAATAAGAAGACAACATCATATGTGTCCATGTGGAAACAATACCCCCAACCTGTGAATTATGTAACATGAGTACATTAGTGGTCCCTACAGTACATGCATTGTTCCATCTGTTATAATATATACATATATCTTAGCTCTTAGCTTGACATGCTCGCTCAGTTAGCATACACATATATATATATATATATATTATTTATGTATTCCATTCCTTTAAATTGAATATTTAAAATACAAATTAGCTAAATAAACACAATTACACGACAAACAACCGAGAACCTAAATAGTATGTAACTATATCTGTAATTCCCTCGACGCACAGGCAGACACAAGTGGCTTTCTCATAACGGGTTTATTCCTCTTCGAATCCACCGTTAAAACTACACATAAACAGTATAAATGACAAACATAGTATCGTGTTAGACACACAATAACATGCACAGGCATTAGGGGCACAGCCCCACCTATTGTCAGCAGAAAGTATTACAAATAATGATTACCAAAAAAAATCTATAAAATCTATTTTAAGATCATGTTTAATCATCTGATTCGTCTGTACATTGCTGTTTTAGTCTGTGTTCTTCTAATTAGTGTCTACAGTGTGTGCCTATTGAGCTGTTTTGAGCCATGTGGGACAAAACCCGATCATGCCCCTCCCTCTCACTGTCTAAGTGAATGGTGACTGTAAAAACTACACTGCGCATGCTCAGAGTATATTCCTATTTAATGTGTGTGGCAAAACAATAATGACCATAGGGGCACTGAGTTGCCATCCCCACCATACGTCATCTCACATAATTCAGAGCTGATTGGCTGTAAGTATGTGTGCCGCGAAAAGTGTGAAGAGGAGACGAGAGAGGTGCAGTGACGCGTCCTAAAACCTGGAAGTAAGCTGCACATGGCTTCCCTCGACAAAAAAGCAGTGAGATTTCTCCTTAGGATTTTAGAAAATAGCTCGAAATAAGATCTGTGGGAAACGTAACTGTTAGATAAATGCACGTTTTGTTCAGCCGGATAATATCCACATGTCTACTCTACTTTTATAATTTTCGAATCATAAATCTAACGATTAGATTTATGATTCCACTTTTGAAACTACAAGAAGATGTTGTGGCAATTTAGCACTCACAACAGGAAAGAATGAAACACAAACACAGAAATAGTTGAGATTAATCATTATTATTTAGTTGTGCACCACAAAACAACAATGGGGAAACATGACCTGCTCTCAAGCAATCATACAGCAATGCTCCCACGAATACAAGAAACACAGGGGGAGATATACGTTTCTAAATGACACACAAACATGTTCCCTAATCATGTTTAACGCACACACATTGTCAGTTCTCCTAAACTTGGACATGTTCCAGATGTCGAAAGGTCATCATCTCATGGCGTCTTGCAGGATATTAATTATCCAATTAACAAACTATATATATGTCTGCACATGAACGCACATACATTTCTTACATTAACCAACACTTAACTGTATTATATCTAAATGTAGCCTCTTTGCATTTCCTCTGAGCTTGGCGTCAGCTCACTTAACGTAATAATTAGCAAAGAGACGATACTAGACTATGGAAACTAACTTAATAACATACCTAGTTACTATGACTAGGTCCAAGATTGATATAACACTCCCTCCTTTTATTAATTTAAGTTTCCAGATCATCCAATAAATACTCTTACAAATAACCTTTTGAGATCCGCCCTGGAAAGTCCAAAATGATTTTATGAAAAATACTTATCAATGAATAATCATTTTACTCAAGGCAGAAGTCACAGGGTTACCTGTACTACTCACAAAAAGCCAAAAAAACACCTCTTTCATTATAACACAAAAAGTGGAAGAAAAGACAATTTGCGCTAATCTACTCTACTTAAATGTTAAATCATTTAAAAACCTCAGTATGCTTAAGAGGAAAACATCAATTTGTCCCATTCAAGTTTAATAAACTTACATACATAACCTAATAAAAAAGTAACATGCAATTTAATACTTGATTATACATCATAAAAAATCTTCCAAAACACTTATAGCAAGATGTAACTGTCGTACACTCGTTCTCAGTAGCGTGGCGTGGGAAGAAAATTAGGGGAAGCCAATAATATCTCCTTTCTTTTGGGTCGGGGGTGTGGTGGTCAATGTAATAACGTAACCAGATGAGTGATTACAGCACCCGGTATCATTTTACACACATTTGTATCATACAGATGCAGTTAGCCTGTTATCTAACCGACATGTCCGCACGCACTCTCCAGCCCAAACTCTAATAAGCATTCATTCACAAACTAAATCAGGAGACCTTTAACGTTTTACGTCCGATTCGCTCCTTTTTTCCTCTCTGTACACAGCTCCAGTTTGGGTATTGGCCTGTCATCAGATTTTATCTGTTGTTGCTGCTGTAGTGGAAGTTTAGTACAATTATTTTTGATTAAACACTCCAAATCTCCACCCTCCATAATTGCACTTGTTTCAGTTGCTTGCTACTTTCTAACGGCGGTGAGAGTGGTGCAGTGACGCTATCTATCTTCTATCGATTAGATTTATGATTCGAAAATTATAAAAGTAGGGTAGACATGTGGATATTATCCGACTGAACAAAATGTGCATTTATCTAACAGGTTCGTTTTACACTGACCTTATTTCGAGCTATTTTCCAAAATCCTATGGAGAAATCCCATTGCTTTTTTGTCGAGGGAAACCGAGCGCAGCTTACTTCCGGGTTTTAGGACGCGTCACTGCAACACCAAGTTGATGCGATTTGATTGGATTGTGAGGCAAGGGAAGCCAGCCGCCTCTGGCTTCCCTTGGCATGGCCCTGACCAATCACAGGTTGGCAGGGGCATGACGTGAGCCTCATCTGATTGGTCAATCCCTCCTTTTTTTTCACCAAGGGAAGCCAATTTCGGCTGGCCTCCTCTCGCAACAGAGAGTGCAATCTACTGTTTCACCATAACATCTAGAGGGGCGCTGTTTCACTCGTTTTTATTTATTTATTAAAATGATAACTACAATCCGAAAAAACAGAGGAGAAAACGCCACTGCTCGTTCTGCTTCTGTTATGTTGTCCAGTAAACACTTCTTCAGGGTGTGCATGTTCCAATCTCCATGCGTAGCCTTTAGATGGAATATCTATCTTAGCCTTCATGCTGTAAAGTCCCATCTCATAGCAAAATCCCTTGATGACATCTGAAGCAACATCATTACCATTTGAATTGGACGGAACTGTAGTCATAAACTGTGGCTTCTGTAAAAGAACAGTTAACAGTAGACCTTCTTCTCTGGAGTTTGAGATTACTAATATACTTGGCTGTAAGTCATCTCAGACATCTTGGGTTTTGTTCTGAGTCTTTGTCGGTTCGTCTTGTGTTGTGAGTAAGTCTCCGGTGAGTGTTCTGTTTTCATTATACCCTTGAAATAAAGGAATTTTCACTTTAATCTGCATTTGGGTCCTGCTTCCTTCACACACCGTAACATTACGAACCGACCAAACATGGACCCAGCAGATGATCCATGGGAGGTAGAACTACAGCAGTTTACCTTCTATCTGGCTTGCTGCTTCGATTGGTGGAAGGGAGCGTCCAGTGTTCGGCAGAAGAGGGCGGCTCTGGTAGAGGGGCACTGGTTGGCAGCAGAGAAACCATGTTTTGTTGAGTTCTTACCTGACTGGATTTTGGACTTCCTTGAAACATGTGATTCCCGGCCTGCTAGCCCCAGGCATGCTAGCTCCATGTCTCCCAATTCCCAACCTGGCACCATACGCCTTGGTGGGTTCCGCCTGAAGTCAACCCGTGCTTCTGCCCCAGTTCCTGCTCCTGTCCAGGAGTTATATTCCGGAACTCGTCTGGCTTATGGAGGTCCACGGAGTATTCAGGCGGCTGCTAAGAGTCGTCATCACAAGGCCAGGCTAGCAGCCCGAGCCCCAGCAGCCATGGTCCCGGCTACAGAACCGGCCCACACAGCCATGGTTCCGGCCCCAGTTATGGCCCCAGCAGACATGGTTCCAGCCCCAGTTCTGGCCCCAGCAGCCATGGTTCCGCCCCAGTTCTGGCCCCAGCAGCCATGGTTCCGGCCCCAGTACAGGCCCCAGCAGCCATGGCTCCATGCACCAGTACCGGCCCACGCAGCTTTGCTTCCATACTCCATTACCTGTCTTACACAGCCAGGATCGGGCCCCAGAACGGGCCTACAGAACGGGCACACACAGCCATGGTTCCGGCCCCAGTTATGACCCCAGCAGCCATGGTTCCAGCCCCAGTCCTGGCCCCAGCAGCCATGGTTCCGGCCTCAGTCCTGGCCCCAGCAGCCATGGTTTCGACTCCAGCCCCTCGTCTCCGGCCGACGCCAGCTCCCCGTGTTCTGTCGGCGTACCGGCCGACGCCAGCTCCCCGTGTCCTGACGGCATACCGGCCGACTCCAGCACCTCGTCTCCTGTTGGCTGTCCGTCCGACGCCAGCTCCCCGTGTCCTGTCGGCATACCGGCCGACTCCAGCACCTCGTCTCCTGTTGGCTGTCCATCCGACGCCAGCTCCCCGTGTCCTGTCGGCGTACCGGCCGACACAAGTTCCCTCTCAAGTCCCCTCTCAAGTCCTCTCTCAAGTTCCTTCTCAAGTTCCCTCTCCAGTCTCCTCTCCTGGGCCTTCTCAAGTCTCCTCTCGAGTCACCTCTCAAGTCACCTCTCAAGCCTCCTCTCAAGTCACCTCTCAAGCCTCCTCTCGAGTCACCTCTCAAGCCTCCTCTCGAGTTACCTCTCGAGTCCCCTCTCGAGTCCCCGTTCAAGACACTTCTGGAGTCCCCTCTCGAGTCTCCTCTCGAGTTCCCTCTCCAGTATCCTCTCGAGTCTCCTCTCAAGTCTCCTCTCAAGTTCCTACCCGAGCCCCCTCTCTAGTCCCCTCTCGAGTCTCCTCTCGAGTTACCTCTCGAGTCACCTCTCGAGTTACCTCTCCAGTCCCCTCTCGAGTTCCCTCTCGAGTTCCCTCTCGAGTCCCCTCTCGAGTCCCCTCTCGAGTCACCTCTCGAGTCCCCTCTCGAGTCTCCTCTCGAGTTTCCTCTCGAGCCCTCTCTCGAGTCCCCTCTCGAGTTCCCTATCGAGTCCCCTCTCGAGTCACCTCTCGAGTCTCCGATCAAGTTCCCTCTCGAGATTCCTCTCAAGCCCTCTCGAGAGTTCCCACTCAAGTCCCTACTCAAGTGCAGTTGGAGGTTCCGCTGGGGGTCCTGCCAGCTTCTTGTCCTGTCTCGTTGGAGGTCCCGTCGTCTACTCTCCTGCCAGGGGTCCTGCCAATACTATGTCCTGTGCCGTTGGAGGCCCCGCCAACTACTCTCCTGCCGGGGGTCCTGCCAACCCTGTGTCCTGTCCCGTTGGAGGCCTCGCCGACTACTCTCCTGCCGGGGGTCCTGCCAACCCTATGTCCTGTCCCGTTGTAGGTTCCGCTGGGGGTCCTGCCAGCTCCTTGTCCTGTCTCGTTGGAGGTCCCGCCGTCTACTCTCCTGCCGGGGGTCCTGCCAATCCTATGTCCTGTGCCGTTGGAGGCCCCGCCGACTACTCTCCTGCCGGGGTCCTGCCAACCCTATGTCCTGTCCCATTGGAGGTTCCACTGGGGGTCCTGCCAGCTCCTTGTCCTGTCTCGTTGGAGGTCCCGCCATCTACTCTCCTGCCGGGGGTCCTGCCAATCCTATGTCCTGTGCCGTTGGAGGCCCCGCCAACTACTCTCCTGCCGGGGGTCCTGCCAACCCCATGTCCTGTGCCGTTGGAGGCCCCGCCGACTACTCTCCTGCCGGGGGTCCTGCCAACCCCATGTCCTGTTTCATTGGAGGCCTCAACATCACATGTCTCGCCGGGGTCCTGCCAACTCCTTGTCCTCTTCCGTGGGGAGTCTTGCCGACACCTGTTCCACCGGCTCTGGTTACTGTCCGGTCAACACCGGCTCCTGCCCGGTCCCCTGAGAGCTGTGGTCTTCGCCCCTCCTCAAACTCTGCCTTGCCCCAGGGCCGTCCGCCCGAGAACCCCTTTTTGAACTCTGCCTTGCCCCTGGGCCGTCCGCCCGAGTTCCCCACCTTGGACTCTGCCTTGCCCCAGGGCCTTCCGCCTGAGTTCCCCATCTTGGACTCTGCCTTGCCCCCGGGCCGTCCACCCGAGTTCCCCACCTTGGACTCTGCCTTGCCCCCGGGTCGGCCTTGCCCCCGGGTCGTCCGCCCGAGTCCCCCTTCTCGGCTTCTGCCTTGCCCCCGGGCCGTCCGCCCGAGATCCCTTCCGGGTCCTCCGCTGTGCCCCTGGGCGGTCAGCTCAGTCCCGTCCTCCTGACCCCCTCCACCCACCCTGGTGGCCTAGTGATACGTCCCTCCTCCGGACCCCCTCTACCCACCCTGCTTGAAGTTTTGGACTTTTGTGTTCTTTTTTTGGGACGTCTGGGATCCGTCCCTTGAGGGGGGGTACTGTCACGATCTGTCTTTATGGTGTCTTGTCTTGTCTAGATCTGTTTTTGGTTTTCTGTCTGCGTTGTTTCTTGTCTATATCTGTCTTTGGTTTTCTGTCTGCGTTGTGTTTTGTCTTGTTTAGATCTGTCTGTGGTTCCCTGTCATTAGTTTCCCAGGTGTGTCTGATTACCCGATTGTGTTCACCTGTGGCCCCTGTGTTTTCTCCTCCCTCCTCACCTGTCTTGTTTGTGTGATTAGTCTTGTGTGTATTTAAGTTCTGGTTTTTCTGTCTGTCTTTGTCGGTTCGTCTTGTGTTGTGAGTAAGTCTCCGGTGAGTGTTCTGTTTTCATTATAGCCTTGAAATAAAGGAATTTTCACTTTAATCTGCATTTGGGTCCTGCTTCCTTCACACACCGTAACACTATCTATCTAATCTAGTGAATAGCCAATTTATTTAAAAAATGTCAGATATATAAAAATAAGCCTAAATACTCCTTTACTATCAAAGTCTAAACCTAGACCTTTGTTTTGGTAATGGACAATTTAATCTAAAAACAAAACTGGACTTGTGTCTTTGTTATTTGGTCTTCAAAATACATTAGTAAATAATTTATAAAGTTATTCACAATATAACTAACCCTCTCTAGGATATAAAATCAGTTCATCTTTAACCAGATACTATTTCCCTATTTATTTTTAGTTCATGATAATAATAATAATAATAGTATAACAACCACACATTTTACCCATAGCTAGTTTCTATTTCAAGATTATTCTGTGTGACATAATAATCAGATTTTTTGTTTGCTAAATAAAGGATATTAGTAGTATTAATCTTTTCAGCATTCCAGACCATCGTTAAACAAGCAGCCTCTTTTCTTAAACACTAAGCATAATGTTCTACATCACCCTCTGGAAAACTCTTGAAGAGTTATGCTGTAAAATCATTGCATAATTTCTTCAGAGTCTGAGACAAGCCTGTCTCAAGATCTTGTCATAATGAGAACAGTCAGTGATTCGTTGTCCTCTGCAGCTGTAGTCAATGGCAGGGTCCCCAAAAAGCTAGAACCGGCCCTGGTCAGTGGGCTCAAGGAAAGTCCTCTGCACAGTAGAAATCCCCAAAAACGTGCAGTTCCTCTTCACACCACTGTTGCCTTGACAACGAGGCACAAGCAAAATGTCAAAACCTCCTCAGAGATGCGTTCTTTGCACACTTCTTCTGTTTCTGTAGTAAGCAACAGTTCAAACCGGAGAGACGTGATGTAAGAATTACATATTTATTGTTTACACGTCATATGAATGAAATGATTGCCATGATAATACAACAGGAGAATGTAATGGTGTTTGGCGATTAGGCCCCGGTTTGCAGGATAATCATTCAGAAGGGAAAGCACCGCTCCGATGAAATCCCCGGGGTCTAGACACTGGTGGTGGTGCTGAGTAGGTGAGACCGGTCTGAAGAAGGAAGGTTTAGCTTTGTCCTGGAGGAGACTGGAGGCGAGAGGGGTGGAGGCGGGTTGCGGTCATCTGCAAATGACAACTGACAGGGAGGAAGAGCAGGCATTTAAGGAATTTAGCATGTGCAGCTATTGGCTGCTGAAGGGTGACGCCCTCATATTTAATGAGGGGGGAAGGGAGCCATCAAGTGACGTGTAAGTGACTCGTGTTAGGTCTTCCTTATTGAACTTGCGCTAAGCTTCATTTCACCAACACACTGATTCAGAGTCCAACCCAAAGGTGGCGCATAACCACCCAATGCTGCTGTAATCACAGCAAATCAACCACTAGAGAAAAACTCAATTTAAATCTCTCCCCCAACGGGTTATAAAATAAAATGGCTGAGTGTCTATATGGTCAGGAATGCTGAAACATGTGAATATTAAAACAAACTAACGGTGGTAGTTTACCCAGATTCTTTACTTCATCAAAAGTAGTACAACTACATTGTAAAATCTATTTTTTCCTAGTTGACGTCCTGCTTTTAAGTTCTAGTCAGGAAAATAACATAAACATCATCTTTAAAATCTTCTTAAATTTGAAACCAAAAAGGTATTCATTCTCCACCATGATCCTATTTTAACATCAAAGTCCATAAAAACTGATGATATATCTTTAAAAACCATGAGGAATGACAGTTTTCATAAAACAGTATTTTCCTTTACTTCAGTTCTAAGTTCATGAGCAAAACAAGGAAACCCTCCTTAACCACTCATCTTTTATCTTCTTGCTTATTCTATTTTTTTTCAAATTGTTTATCTAAGTTCTGTGTTACAAACTAACTGTATTCAGCGCTATATTTGAAAAACCCAAGTAATCTGATTACAGTTAATGAATATATTTTTGGAACACTTAAAGGAATTATTGGTGGAAAAGTTTCCTCACAAAATGTAATCTTCATTACTAAAGCTAAAACCTAAATAAATCATCACGGAACAGTTTTCTTTCCTTATCACTCAATTGTTTCAATAAAAACAAAAAAGGCATTGTGAAAACTCCCACTCTTGAGAACATCTCAACACTTTATTCCATCTAAGCATAAGTTTTTATGACAGACACGCCATATATTCCAATAATAAATATCTCTGGGCCCTAAAGAACAATCTATTAATCCAAAACGGTCTTTAGTGATATCAATTGTGAACTTTCTTAATATGAATTGTAAATGCAACGTACAGTATGTTCTCTTTAGAACAAAGATAGGATAGTTGCAGCTGAAACTGGGTAATAGCAATTTTCTGTTAACCTAGATAAGCATGTTTTTCTTATATCTAGTAATATATATATATATATTTTTTTTATGTTACTCATAAAACAGTAAACCATAGGAACATTTTCCAGAATAGTAGTTAACTTTATCTAACATTTCTCCTGTCTCTCTCTTTCCTCACTGTGCCCTGCAGCTGCTCCTGTCCACAAGCTTCTCTTGACCTCTTTTGGTGCATTTCCACTGCAGCGGGTAGCTCGCTTTAAGCGTGCCGAGCCGTGCGGGGCCCGTTTTTGGTTGCGCTTCCACTTGGCCTATAGTTTTGGCCCGGGGCTACTTTTTCACCTTTTTTCTGGCCCGACTAAATCGTGGTTCTAGGGCCAGGAACAACCAGGCTGAGTCGGGCTGAGTATGCTAAACTAGAGAGAGAATCGCTGGCAAGGGGGCTACAACTACAACAAGATGAACATATTTGACCGTGATTTAATTGTAATACACGTTTCAAAATTATGCCGAAGTAACAACATACCGGTTAGTAAAAACCATGAATTAATGCTTTGACAAGTCTGCAGACAGACGGCAGGCGAACAACCCTTTTAAAATGCGTGTTTTCTAAATGGAGCTTGGCTAAGCTAACGTTATATATGCTCCGACCGTCCACACTCACAACAACGGCCTATACAGACATAAATAAACCATCGACTGTATTCGCCATGACACAGGCAGTCTGTGGTTTGTACTTGTTTAACTTTTGTCTAGTTTCTGAACAGATATGAAGAGCTGTGAGCTCTGAGTGCTAAGAGCTAACGGCTGTGTTGTTTTTTGGGGCGCTCATTGAAGATGACGTCACGGCTTCGCCTACACTGCGTTACTATAGTAACTACCCCAGTTCCTAAACTGTAATGGAAGCGCAGCATTAAAGTGAGCCGGGCCTAATAAGGCCTAACCAAACCGTACAGCACCTCTGTCATGCTTAAACATTAACAGATTCCTTCTGACTGACAAACTTATAAAAACCTTTACTTATTACTTACTACTCTTTCTTCATAAACTTAAAAATACAATTGTGGTGAATCGTTTACGTTTTCAGTTTCCTATCTACTTTAAACAACCACCAACTGAGAGTCACTGTTGTATGATAAATACAACTCCTAAATAACATTACAATGAGATGTTTGTTATTTTAATGTTTAACAAATTCTCCTCTTTCTGTCTTATTCTAGGTGGAAAAATCCACTATTATATTTAATTTTAATAAAACCTTAACCTTAATGTACTTCATATACTCAGTAAACCTCTTTTTACTTTCCCTTAACATTACTGTGAAATATAATTAAGTACAATTCTTAGTCAAATGACAAATACCATGAAATTCACAATGCAATGCAATGGTAACAATCAGTTCTCAAAGACTATGTTTAAATAGCAACACATCATTGTTTCTTATTTATTTCAATATATCTACTACTTCAAATCACACATTGATCTATTAATTTTCAATGTATTCACTCCAACTTCAGATCACTCGTTGATCTTTCACTCCTTGTTTTAAATTCAACACTCAGCAGCCTTCTTCCAGGCATTAGACGAAAGAACACACTCCGGGCTGCTGCTCTCACAATTAGAGCAGAATCGGGAGAAGGGGGGGAGATACTTTCACAGACAAAGACAGACACACCCGGCTGGAGCTCTCAGCCTTTTCAGGAGAAGGGGGCTTCTTTGGCCAATAAACAAAAAACTATGGTATACCAAAACATTTAGCGCTTTATCAATCAATCAATCAATCAATCAATCAATCAATCAATCAATCAATCAATCAATGTTTATTTATATAGCCCAATATCACAAATGTTACATTTGTCTCAGTGGTCTTCACAGTGTGTACAGAATATCAGTATGACAATACGACACCCTCTGTCCTTAGACCCTCACATCGTACAAGGAAAAACTTCCAAAGAAAACCCAGTTTAAAGGGAAAAATGGGAGAAACCTCAGGGAGAGCAACAGAGGAGGGATCCCTCTCCCAGGACGGACAGACGTGCAATAGATGCCGTGTGTAAATTGAAAAGATAATACATTTGCAACATAGGTAGTCCAAATGTTTGGAAATGCATGTGTGTATAATAGGAAGATGAATCCATGAGGATATCCATCCAGGACCTATGATCCAGGACCACAGCCACGACTCAAGATCCAGCGCTCGCGATCCAGGACACAGGACCGCAGGATCATCCATGACTCCGGATCCCAGCGTATATAGACACCAAAAAGAAAGACATTTGGGGAAGCTGGGTTAATCGGAACATGAGTGTACACGGGTATAGACAGAGAGAAGGAAGAAGTAAGATGTCCCCCGACAAACTAAGCCTATATCAGCAAAACTAGGGGCTGAATCTAATCAGCCCTAACTATAAGCTTTATCAAAAAGGAAGGTCTTAAGCGCACTCTTAAAAACGGATAGGGTGTCTGCCGCCCGAACACAAACTGGAAGCTGATTCCACAAATGTGGAGCTTGATAAGAAAAGGCTCTGGCTCCCATTGTACTTTTAAAGATTCTAGGAACAACCAACAACCCTGCATTCTTGGAACGCAATGCCCTAGTAGAACAGTAGGGTATAATGAGTTCTTTAAGGTAAGATGGCGCCTGCCCATTAAGGGCTTTGTAGGCGAGAAGAAGAATTTTAAATTCTATCCTGTGTTCTATAGGGAGCCAGTGTAAGGCAGCCAGAACAGGAGTAATGTGGTCCCATTTCCTAACTCTGGTTAGTACACGAGCCGCAGCATTTTGAATCAGCTGAAATGACTTGATTGACTTCTTAGTACTCCCTGATAATAAAGAGTTACAATAATCCAGCCTAGAAGTAACAAATGCATGGACTAGTTTCTCTGCATCGTTTTGAGGCAAGATATGCCTGATTTTTGCAATGTTACGTAGATGGAAGTAGGCGGTCCTTGAAATTGATTTTATGTGGGCGTTAAAGGATAAATCCTGATCAAATATAACACCAAGATTCCTTACAGTCTCACTGGAGGCCAAATTAATGCCATCCATAGTTAGTATGTCTTTAGATAATGTGTTTCGTAGATTCTTCGGGCCAAGTACAATAACTTCAGTTTTGGTCGTGTTTAACATCAAAAAGTTTAAGGTCATCCACGTTTTTAAGTCCTTAAGGACAGCATATATAATGTGAACAAAATAGGTCCGAGCACTGAGCCCTGTCGCACTCCATGGCTAACTTTGGTTTGCGTGGAAGATTCATCGTTAACACGTACAAACTGAGAGCGTTCAGATAGATAGGACCTAAACCAGCCTAAAGCAGTTCCCTGTATGCCAACTAAGTGCTCTAGTCTTTGCAATAGGATATCATGGTCGATAGTATCAAATGCAGCACTAAGATCGAGCAAAACAAGAATAGAGACAAGTCCCTTGTCTGAGGCTATTAGAATATCATTTGTGACTTTAACCAGAGCTGTCTCTGTGCTATGATGTGTTCTAAAGCCAGACTGAAAATCTTCAAATAAATCATTGTTTTTTAAGTAATCACACAACTGTTTTGCGACCGCTTTCTCAAGAATTTTTGAGAGGAACGGAAGATTAGAAATAGGTCTATAGTTGGCTAAAACCTCTGGATCGAGGTTGTGCTTTTTAAGAAGCGGTTTTATCACTGCTACTTTGAATGATTGTGGAACATAGCCTGATAATAAAGACATATTCATAATATTTAATAAAGAAGTGCTAATTAATGGAAAAACTTCCTTCAACAGCTTAGTTGGAATTGGGTCTAACATGCACGTTGATGGTTTAGAAGAGAGAATCATTGAATGTAATTGTTCAAGGTTAATGTCTGAAAAGCATTCTAGTTTACTATCTAGTGTAATATTAGAACTTACGATTCCGGGAGCTGTTGATAACACTATACTGGTCGAAGGCAAGAGGTCATTAATTTTGTTTCTAAGAGTAACAATTTTATCGTTAAAAAAGCACATAAAATCATTACTACTGAGTGCTAAGGGAATAGAAGGCTCAATGGAGCTGTGGCTCTCTGTCAGCCTGGCTACAGTGCTGAAAAGAAATCTTGCATTATTCTTATTCTCATCTATTAATGAAGAGTAGTAGGCTGCTCTCGCTTTACGCAGTGCTTTCTTATATTCATTGAGAGTAATATGCCAAATTAAACGAGATTCTTCAAGTTTAGTGGAACGCCATATCCTTTCAAGTTGTCTAGACTTTTGCTTTATTTTGCGGGTTTCGGCATTATGCCATGGAGCTAATCTATGTTGTTTTATTTTCTTCTTTTTCAAAGGAGCAACAGAGTCTAATTTTATTCGCAGCGCATCTATAGCACTATCAACAACATGATCAATTTGGGGTGGTGTACATTTTGTATAAGTTTCCTCCCCTACATGCAGACATGCTATCGAGTTAAGTATTGGTTGAATCTCTTCCTTAAATGTGGCTATAGCACTAACAGATAGGTTTCTGCTGCAAGAGCTTTTGACTAATGCTTTGTAGTCTAGTAATGGCGCATTTCCACTGCAGCGGGTAGCCCCGTTTAAGCGTCCTGGACCGTCCTCAAGCGGCCAGGCCAGTTTTTGGTGGCATTTCCATATAGCCTAGTACCGGCTAGCGGGTACTTTTTCTCTCTTATTCCGGCCCCATAAAATCGTGGTTCTATCAGACCAGGCCAGGGCTGTGACGTCAACACTCGACTGCTGATTGGTCAGAGAGAATCGTCACAAGATCGCGCGCGAGATCATCCCTCGCATCACATATATATCAAGAAGCAAGCTTGCAGCATTTTGTAAACGGAGGAGCTACAAAAATGGCAACGTCGAAGAAAAGCACACCGTGGTCGACCGAGGAGGTGACGACGTTCCTACATCTCATTGGGGATGATAAAATCCAGCGGGAGCTCGACGGAACAACGCGAAATGTGAAAGTGTTCCAGGATGTCTCTGCACAGATGTCCGAGCGCGGATTTTCCTGCGATGTAGGGAAAACGGAACGGCTTTACTGGAGTCCCTGCAAGGTACGCTCACTTCTAACAAAGAAGTCTATTTTATCCTTACATTAATGTTCGACAACCCGTGCTTTTATGGAGCCCCAAAGAGCTACATAGCTAGCTAAGGCAGATAGCCTAGGCAGATAGCCTTAGCTAGAGCTATTGTTTGCTAACACCATATGTGCCATTGTTTACGTTCAGTTTTTCTTTTCTATAGTTGTTGTTGCTATTTAGTATTGTGCTGCAGTAGTTTGTGGAATTAACAAGTCATTTTGCTGTTCTAGATGATTACATTGGGACTCGTGAGGAGGAACATTCCCGAACAACGGGTGATGGCAGTGTTCCGTCCACATCGTCATTGAATCCAGAACGGACCCCAGCCGAAGAATCGACACCGACTCAACCACCAACACCGAGTGCCATCACGACACCGCAGCGTGTGGTTCTAGGTAAGAAATAGAAATGGCAAAACGACTGGAATTGTGTTTTTGTTTTTTTAAACCGTGGATCATCCATCGTCAGTAATTAAAATAAGCTATATCACTGTGTGGAAATGCTCTGTTACAAGTAAAGTCTTAGCTAGTAAGCAGCTAGTACAGTTGTGTGTGACATCCTATCATATACATATATTTATATTCATTATCAACAGGCTGGACATAATGTAATTCACTTTCACAATCATTGTAAACATCTAGGGCCAGAACTTTCTTTAGTTCCCCTTTCTGTTGTTCTGTTTATACATGTTATTCTTATATCCTTGTGTGACCTGTACCTGTCCTGAGTGTTTTCCTTATTGCTAATTATTATCTTATTGTCACCCAGGCAAGAGGAAACGAGGAGGAGAGGATCGGGCCCAGCAGGAACGGCACCATGACTGGGCAGCCGACGTGGCCCGTCTCCTCCCTGATACTTCAAAAAACCTTAATAGTTATTGTACATATTATATATTTTTTATCTAGTTAATTTTTAAATGCAACATTTGTACTTCCTTGTTTATTTATTTTCTTTAAAATGTTTATTTTATATTTACAATTCCATGTATATTTATGCTGGCTGCAATACAGTTTTACATTTTTTATTTGGATTGTTTAATGGCATGCCTTTTTGATACAACATTTGTATTTTTATACTGCCATCAATAAAGTACTTCTTTGACTTATCTTATCTCTTGTTGATAATGAATGGCACCCAACATAAAAAAATCATAAACATACATGAATTTATAAAGCAATAACAAACACCATCAGTTAGGAAAAAGCCCCTTACTTTTAAGAGATTTAAAGCAAGAAATTGAGTTTGCGAGCTTGAGGTCCTCCTCTAAAACATTATTACATGTTTATTTTGTAATGGTATTAAGAATACATAATAAATACATAATACATGTAGAAATTGCTCAATTGTAATACCCTCCTTCTACTAGACTCAAACAACACATTCCTTATATATTTGAAAGACGAGAGAACAAAATAAACCTATAACCCATTCAAGCAAGCTTTTAACATGTCTAGAAGAAAGATTGAGGTTATATTTAATATATTATATGTTGTGGATACTTTAGCCTCCATCCATGTTTACAATTGTCCACACTATTTTACACTTGCATTTATGAATATAGTTTTGCTGTGTTTTACACTTTAGTATTTATGTTTATAGTTAGCTTTGATATTTGCTTAATTGATTAGAAAGATTTTCTTTTCATGATCTGATATTTCCTCAAATGTTATTATGGGGCAGTACTTACTGGTGCTTGAATTTCAAATATTCAATTCAGATAATATTTGTTTAAAACATTTTACAAACACATGTATATTGAAAAAAAAAGGATGTATTTATGTTCAATACAATGAATACAATACAATGCTTGCTGTGATCACTTTCCTTCTTGCTGTGATAACAAGCCACACACCAAGAAACAAGTAAACGATCGCTTCCACATCCTCCATTGTTGTATGTGTTTTGTGAGTTGTGTCGCATTGAAGATGACGCCACTGCAGTTTTACCCAGCGTCGCTCCGACCAAAAAGCTGATCGCCCCGCCTACACTGCGTTGCTACCCCAGGTCCTAAACTGTAATGGAAATGCGCCACGGCCTCGGCCGGCCAGCGAGGCAGCCCGAGGCCTGAGCGAGGACGCTTAGGGACGCTTAAACGGGGCTACCCCGTTGCAGTGGAAATGCGCCATAACAGTACTTCAAAAGTTACTAAGAAATGGTCGGATAAAGCAGGATTATGCGGTTCGACTAATAGTTGCTCAATTTCAATACCATAAGTCAGAACAAGGTCGAGAGTGTGATTATAACAGTGGGTTGGTTTATTTACACTCTGACAGAAACCAA
This sequence comes from Pseudochaenichthys georgianus, assembly GCF_902827115.2. NCBI lineage: Eukaryota > Metazoa > Chordata > Actinopteri > Perciformes > Channichthyidae > Pseudochaenichthys > Pseudochaenichthys georgianus. The sequence continues at coordinate 12,120,335 of NC_047522.1, read as the reverse complement.
CAGAATCTAATATAGAGTTAAATGCAACAGTAAGGCTATTTTTATCATCGTCAACATGAATATTAAAGTCACCTACGATAATTACTTTGTCTGTTTTAAGAACCAAAGTTGATAAAAACTCAGAGAATTCTGATAAGAATTCTGAATAAGGACCTGGTGCACGATACACTGTAACAAATAAGATTGGCTGCAAAGTTTTCCAGGTCGGATGCGTAAGACTAAAAACGAGGCTTTCAAAAGAGGTATAATTACATTTTGGTTTAGTATTGATAAGTAAACTTGAGTCAAAGATTGCTGCAACTCCACCTCCTCGGCCCGTGCCTCGAGCAATATGAGTGTTGACATGGCTGGGTGGAGTGGCCTCATTTATGCTGACATATTCTTCATGTCTCAACCAAGTTTCAGTGAGACAGCATATATCAATATTATAATCTGATATTAAATCATTTACCAATATTGCTTTAGATGCTAGAGATCTTATGTTTAAGAGACCACATTTAATCTTCCTGTTTTGTTGCACTGTAGTAGTTGTTACATTTACTTTTATTAGGTTATTATGTATGACACCTCTATTAGGTTTTACCTTAAATTGTCCTTGGGCAGACACACACACCGCTAATATTGGGTATTTTATTGGGTTCGGGATTCCTATGGGTGACTGCCTAGGAGAGAGCGCAGAGAAGCGTGTAAGACTGCGACTCTGCCTCCTGGTCTCAACTCCAGTTTGTCATGGATTACGTCCACAAAGCCCTGAAATGTTTGCCGAAATGAGATCTGCACCTTTCAAAGTAGGGTGAATGCCGTCTCTCTTAATCAGACCAGGTTTTCCCCAGAAGGCTGTCCAATTATTTACGAAGCCCACATTGTTTGCTGGGCACCACCAAGACAACCAGCGCTGAAATGATGACATGCGGCTATACATGTCATCATTGATCAGATTGGGGAGGGGACCAGAGAAGATTACGGTGTCCGACATTGTTTTAGCATAACTACACACCGACTCCACATTAAGTTTTGTGCATTCTGATTGGCGTAAACGAACATCATTACCACCGACGTGAATAACAATCCTACTGTATTTACGTTTATCTTTAGCCAGCAGTTTAAGATGCGCCTCAACGTCGCCCGCTCTGGCCCCCGGAATGCATGTGACTGTGGAGGCTTTGGTCTCTAAATTCACGTGTCTCATAATAGAGCTACCAATAACCAGAGTTGGCTTCTCAGCGGGTGTCTCGCTGAGTGGGGAATATCTGTTAGATACGTGAACGGGTTGGTGGGGACCTGCGGGTTTCGCGTTATGCCCCTTCTGAACAGTCACCCAGCCTCCCTGCTGCTCGGGAGTTGCCGGGGGACGGCTAAGAGGAGCTACATTTTGCCGGTCCGCACATGCTAACATGGGCTTTACTTTAGCTGAGTTACTTTCTAAGATGCGGAGCCGGGCTTCTATGGCTATGATTCCCGCCTCCAACCTAACAACTATACTACATTTAACACATGTATCCTTACCAGTAAGGGAGGCCGGGAAGTAACCAAACATGAGACAGGAAGAGCAGGAAATAGCACCAGAAAGTGGGGAAAGAGCCATGGCTAGCTATCAAGCTAAAGTAGCTACCGTTAGCAAACCCGAAAAGAGTTTAGGCAACTGTGGAGTTACAGTCGCTAAGAGAAGGAGAGTTGTGAGTGCTTAAGCTGTAGTAACGTGTGATTACAACGTCAGGCAGTTGCCGTGATCAAGAGTTTTAAAACGATCGATTAAGTTTAAGTTAATAAGCTATCAGCAACAGAACAGGCACACGGGATACCCGGAGATGACAACAACAACCGGAAGTTGCAACGTGCTCACCGCAATAGGTTCCTCCTTCAGCTTTATCACAGGCTCTACATTACGGCCTGACAAAACATGGAAAACTCCACTTTTGTATATAGTGAATTCACAGAGTCGCCAGGTAAGTGTTATACTTTTAACTCCCTGAACTCAGATCGGGTTTATTAATCTCTTAATTACCGAACCGACCGGATGTGCACTTGGCTCGCAAAGCAAATTTGTATTCCTCAGCCAATGAATCTCTGAACCTTAAGACAATCAGCAGGATCTTCTCAGGCAGAATTCACGACTACGAGCAAATACAGTGATTCCTCCAGCATAACATGTCCTTACGGCCAGGGCCGGCCCTCGGCATAGGCAGTATAGGCGAATGCTAAGGGCGCATCAACCCATAGGGGGCACCGAAAATACAAATAAATTGTCTTTAAAAATATTTTTTTTTTTTATTTCATAACAACACAATTTCCCGATTTTGGATCAACAAAGTACATCTTATTATCTTATACTAACAGAACTACGCCTATATTGCGTACAGCGACTATAATCTATGGCACCCCCCCCCCAAAATCAAGTTGAACTACCCCAGTCCAAGTAAAAACCAAAGGTTTATGTGAAATTGTTCTTTTTTTGAAATAATGGTTTTAGTGTGCAATTATAGGTTTTAATTTTGTATTTGTATTCATTTCAAATAAATCAAACTCCCAAAAAACGTGCACAGCTTCTGTGTGCTTTTATTAACATTGGAATTTACTGTGTAAGCGGCCGCGGGGGGAGAGCTTTATAAGCTCTCTCCTGAAAGACTGAGAGGCTCTGATAACCTCAGCTCAGTGAGGTAAAGGCACACCTTTATATGATCATTATAGTTATAAACAAATAAGAGAATAGGTGAAAAACAGGTATAAAATACTGACAGTACAAAAAAGTTGTTATTAATAAACAAGAATAAAGTTTGAAAGGGGAGTGATTTGTAAAATATCCATAAAGGAAAAGAAAATCTGCTTACAGTTCTGTTTCATATGGGTGTTGAGAGATGTATCCATAGATCTCCTAATGTTGCTCTCAAAGTGCACCAGATTGATGCTTTTAACTTCAATATAAAAAAAGTCTTCCCGGGGGTGCATGCCACCGGACCCCCCTAGAGGAGGTGAGGTCCCCCCCCCACTTAAATCATGTTCAAATGGATAGGAAACTAAATACAGTTGCACACATCTTGTGTCAATATCTTTTTGTGGTCATGCCACAACCATGCACGTGCGAATCATAGTGAGTGTCTGCATTTTGGGGGGGTCAGTTAAAATCTTGCCTACGGCTAGCAAAGATCATATCCCCTCAGTCAAACCTTTAGCTTCTCAGGCAGACTACGAGCAGAATACAGTGATCTCTCCAGTATAAACATCTATCAACATAAAACAAGACCAACAAACAACCATCAAACAGAACAAACAAACGACAATCAACAGATCTCAACCATAACTGTGCCCTAAATCTCAAATCCACTCTCCTCTACTTTTTCTTTTTAATACAACTTCAAAAGTCATTTAATTCCAAATACGTTTTGCTTACTGTGAGTCGGTATTTCTTCTGTGGAAGTCTCAAGTCTGGTTTCTCAATTCCTCGAGATTGTACCACAGCTTTCTATGTAGCTGCCTGATCAGGGTGAGTTGAGACATCCAGGGAGAAACACAGCAACCTCCAGCATCGGCAATCTCGGTAGAACCTCCAAAATGTTGTGGCAATTTAGCACTCACAACAGGACAACCCTGTCTCCTAAAAATTATGTTCCCACAGAACTAAACTGCATTCTCAATTACGTTTAGCAAGAAACATATTTTCTCCCACGTTACGTTTGTTATGAACGTATCTCAAATACGTTTATTTTCTACATATCTTCTAGAAACGTATTTCTCCCACGTTACGTTTGTTATGAACGTATCTCAAATACGTTTATTTTCTACATATCTTCTCGAAGCATATTTTCTTCCACCTTACGTTAGTTATGAATGTATCTTAAATACGTTTATTTTCTACATATCTTTGCCATTTATTGTCTTGCTTATAATAATGATAATAGTTATTTATAAATATCATTTTAGAGTACACCTTTGAAATCGACAATCGGGCTCGATATATGGTTAAATTAAAATCAGTAGGCGAGGCTGTAATTTCGCCAGCTGTTACTCTCATGAGCGAGGCAGAACATAATAGTTTTAACATGCCAAAAAGCTGCGGTGTCGTTTATTGCACCTCAAACATTAAAACAAATCCAGAGTTACGTGTTTCTGTACTTCCTCTAAGAAGAAAGGACAATAACAGAAGATCTCTGTGGCTTCAGGCTTGATCGCCGTTCAAATGACAGCGCTGGTTTCCCCAAAAGTGGGCGGGGCTGTAAAGTGAAGTAGATCTATTATTCAAAACCATTCTATTTATTCTAACGTAAATTACATGCCAGTGTTTTATCTTTTATTTATTTGTTTTTATTTTAAATCGTATAATGTCGGACTTTTTTTGTCGTCTTTGAGGAAAATAAATGGGGTTTAGAGATTCAAAATACTGAAATCTGTATCTTTTAAAATCTCTTCCTTCTAATTTGTTATTCTTTTCTAAATAACACACTGTTATTTACTCAACAATAACACACAATTATCCTTGTTTTTATTTATTCGTTTAATTCTATAATCTTGGGCATTTTAGCATGCTTTTTAGCCGTAAATAATGTCGGACTTTTTTTCCGTCTGTGAGGAAAAGAAATGGGGCTCAGAGCCTCAAAATACTGAAATCTGTATGTTTTAAAATCTTTTCCTTCTAATTTATTATTCTTTTCTAAATAACACACTGTTATTTACTCAACAATAACACACAATTATCCTTGTTTTTATTTATTCATTTAATTCTATAATCTTGGGCTTTTTAGCCGTAAATAAAGTCACCGGAAACAGACGGGACATTTTGAGCGATACACACCACAAACCCACTAAACTGATTACCCAAGATCCTCAGCTTGAAGCTTGTTGATTGGATGTTTTAGCCGCAATGCACGCTGGGATATGGTGTTGATATGATATGGAGATATGATATCCGACAACGAAAAATAAAATAATACCTAATTCAGAGTGTGCTTGCTTTTCTCTTTAGAAGTCATCACATAACGGCATTGTAATACACGGTTCGGCTGCATTAAATATTACATATCTGCCGTAATTCTTTATTTATAGAGAGAGACAAACAGGAGAACTGCTGCCAAAACTGAATACTTGACGTGGATCATAAATATATCAACAATTAAACAACATCTTCAATTTCTTTTCACAAAATACGTCTCCTTGCAGTATCAATAGTAATTCGGCTGACTTTTATATTTGATCCAATTGGTATATAGGTTATATTTACACCATAACGGTGCACAGCTGATAGAAAAGGACTTGTAGTTTTTAAAGATATTACTGATTTTCTTTGAATATAAGAATCTAAATACTGAGTTGAGAGAATAGTCAGGGGATTTGGGTGATGGGAGACACATCTATGGAATCACAATTTCAATAGCTTACCATTAAATGACGGATAGCCTATGCCTTTATGTCTGTGATGTTTTACAAATCAGATATTAATGTGTAGAAGTAAAACAAGAGAAATAGTATAGCAATATCCTGTCAAATTATGTAAAAACATAAATAAAACTACACATCTTCAGATGTTATACATAAGTGTCTACACTAATAATACAAAGTTATTATTAGTATGTTGTGTGTACCTTGTGTGCACCGCCTAGTGGTTAAAGCATGTTATTGAATTATTTTTGTTGAATAATCTTATTTGATGAAAACAATATTAAGAGTACATACTTTCATAGGGGGAAAGTAGAAGGTCAATGATAGAAATATAGAATATAAAAAGTCAAGAAGATACTAAGTGATCTCTACAATAAAACAGTTTAGTGCCGGATGTACACAGATATTAATAGGAGGATGTGCAAAACAGAAAAACGAATTAACCTTGATTAACACATTAAAGAATACTTTAGGCTAAGGTCTTCTTTTAAACAAGAAAAAAGCTCTGGGGGTATCTATCTACAGATGAATATTAAGCCTGACAAAGTACTTAACGTCTAAAATATTGCTTTCCTGCAATGTTAACTATGTTGAAACACTTATTTTAAATGATATTATACACATTAATTATACTCTTATGTATGTAGATAGAATAAGAAATGTGCAGAATATGACAGTTTAATTGTGGAGGTATACAGTACACACATATTGATAGATGTCTGTTGAGGAACCTGCGACCCAAGTTGTGTATAAGATCAATACACCTTAGAAAACCTTGAAATCTTGAAAGGGATATGCAAAATAGCCATTATACAGTTTGTAATTAACTATTAGTAGAGAATAACGAGTAATGAATATACTTTATAAAGATCTGCAGATAAATGTTTAGTCTTCTCAAGCACCAACTATCAAATATCTCTCCTGATTGTTGGCACTTGACAATCACCTTCCCTGAATTGTATTCAGGTGTAACTAACGTCTGCTTTAAGGGTTGTTTATATTCCACATCATTAATCAGAATCTGCAAAGTAACTAAACTAAATGTGGTGGAGTAAAAATACCAGGTTAACCTCTGAATTGTAGTGGAGTAGAATAACAAAGTAACAATGAGCTGTCGTGTGGGTATATATTAATGCTGCCCATTATGGATACAAGCGATTTTCACCCATTTAGTAATTACATGTTTTAAATGTGTACACACCAATGTGTTTCCTATCGCCTAAACCTCCAGGGCTGTACACAGTTTAATACTGTCAACTTCTACATTTGGGAAAAACGTCTTTTAAAACTACAATTCCCAGTAGAGACGTGCCATAGAGAACATGTTGCGAAACACAATAGCCAGCATATGTAGTCCTGGGGGGGGGCGTTCGAGTCCAGTTTTGAATAGTCTGCCGTGGTTTCGTTCCAGCTTGACACTCGGCGTAACCTTGGCGCAACATCACGGGGTTTGTCAACGGGACTGTAGTACCAAACGATAGCTGGGGATTATGGGTAGTGTAGTGTCTTCGGCCATCCTAAATCTCGAAATGTCCCGTCTGTTTCTGGTGACTTTATTTACGGCTAAAAAGCATGCTAAAATGCCCAAGATTATAGAATTAAACGAATAAATAAAAACAAGGATAATTGTGTGTTATTGTTGAGTAAATAACAGTGTGTTATTTAGAAAAGAATAACAAATTAGAAGGAAGAGATTTTAAAAAATACAGATTTCAGTATTTTGAATCTCTAAACCCCATTTCTTTTCCTCAAAGACGACAAAAAAAGTCCGACATTATACGATTTAAAATAAAAACAAATAAATAAAAAGATAAAACATACGTAACGTGGGAGTAAATACGTTTCTAGCTAAACGTAATTGAGAATGCAGTTTAGTTCTGTGGGAACGTAATTTTTAGGAGACAGGGTTGAACAGGAAAGAATGAAACAGAGAGGAATCAATGAAACACAGAAATAGTTGAGATTAATCATTATTATTTAGTTGTGCACCACCAAACAACAATGGGGAAACATTACCTGCTCTCAAGCAATCATACAGCAATGCTCCCACGAATACAAGAATCACAGGGGCAGATATACGTTTCTAAATGACACACGAAAATGTTCCCTAATCATGTTTAACGCACACACATTGTCAGTTCTCCTAAACTTGGACATGTTCCAGATGTCGAAAGGTCATCATCTCATGGCGTCTTTAGGAGTCTTGCAGGATATGAATTATCCAATTAATAAACTATATATACGTCTGCACATGAACGCACATACATTTCTTACATTAACCAACACTTAACTGTATTATATCTAAATGTAGCCTCTTTGCATTTCCTCTGAGCTTGGCGTCAGCTCACTTAACGTAATAATTAAAGAGACCATTACTAGACTATGGAAACTAACTTAATAACATACCTAGTTACTATGACTAGGTCCAAGATTGATATAACATTCCCTCCTTTTATTAATTTAAGTTTCCAGATCATCCAATAAATACTCTTACAAATAACCTTTTGAGATCCGCCCTCGAAAGAGCAAAATGACTTTCTGAAAAATACTTATCAATGAATAATAATTTTACTCAAGACAGAAGTCACAGGGTTACCTGTACTACTCACAAATAGCCAAAAAACCACCTCTTTGATTATAACACAAAAAGTGGAAGAAAAGACAATTTGCGCTAATCTGCTCTACTTAAATGGAAAATCATTTAAAAACCTCAGTATGCTTAAGAGGAAAAAATCAATTTGTCCCATTCAAGTTTAATAAACGTACATACATAACCTAATAAAAAAGTAACATGCAATTTAATACTTGATTATACATCATAAAAAATCTTCCAAAACACTTATAGCAAGATGTAACTGTCGTACACTCGTTCTGCTTCTGTTATGTTGTCCAGTAAACACTTATTCAGGGTGTGCATGTTCCAATCTCCATGCGTAGCCTTTAGATGGAATATCTATCTTAGCCTTCATGCTGTAATGTCCCATCTCATAGCAAAATCCCTTGATGACATCTGAAGCAACATCATTACCATTTGAATTGGACGGAACTGTAGTCAGAAACTGAGGCTTCTGTAAAAGAACAGTTAACGGTAGTTCAATCAGGAGAGACGTTGATGTATGAAATACATATTTATTACTGGGACACGTCATATGAATGAAATAATGATTGCCAGAATTGAGACAGGAGAATGGAATGGTGTTTGGCGATTAGGCCCCGGTTTGCAGGATTATCAGTCAGGAGGGGAAGAACCGCTCCGAAGAAACCCCCCGGGGTCTAGGTGGTGGTGATAAGTAGGTCGGACCGGTCTTAAGGGAGAAGGATTAGCTTGGTCCTGTAGGACAGGGGTTCCAAACCCCCAGGTGTTACTGCCGGGCCGCGAAATAGCTGTGAGTGTATCGTAATATTTGCAGAATTATAAATATATAAAAATATTTTATCTTTTTTTTCAAAAAGTGTTTAATTTTCGCACCTATACCAGTCATATTATTTCATCCAGTAGCCTAGTTAAACTTACAGCAGAAAACTGTTGAAAATGGCTTTTATAATGTTCCGAGGGATTCGGCGGCTCAGGGTCACAGCCTCTCGTGCGCACGAGAAAGTTACAGGTGCGCCAAGTAAGAGGAGCGCACAGGAGACAACCGTTTCATTGCAGACTGTTATGTGTATGTGGGGAAATGGCAGTGCATACATTATTTGAGATATATTTCAAACTCGGACTTCATTTTAAGGATATGTCGGCCAGGGGTGTCGAGAAGGTAAACACTTCACTGTGTTTACCTTCAAGCACAGGATTGGCAAAACAGGAGAGTAAACCAGTCTGCCTTGATCTATGAATTCATGTCCGGGACTCTCACGGTATCTGCTGCCCACAGCTGTTTTATAGAAGGAAAACCTCCTTCACTTCATGAAATGGCTGCAGCATCAGGAGGCAGCGGGACGTGTAACTCCGCATCTGAGAAGTGCAGCACCAGCGCGCCGAGAGCTGTGCCTTTTTACGCACCGCCTTCGCTGTGTTTACCTTCATCAGAACAGCTTAAGAGTGACTGCAGGCTGCTACGTGTTAACCACACACACCTCTACACACATCGAACTGCCTGATTACTCCCCCTTTTATTAGTTTTATGAAGGAGATGTCCAGTCACCGAGGCTCATGATGTGTGTGTGTGTGTGTGTGTGTGTGTGTGTGTGTGTGTGTGTGTGTGTGTGTGTGTGTGTGTGTGTGTGTGTGTGTGTGTGTGTGTGTGTGTGTGTGTGTGTGTGTGTGTGTGTGTGTGTGTGTGTGTGTGTGTGTGTGTGTGTGTGTGTGTGTGTGTGTGTGTGTGCGTGTGTGCATGTGTGTGCAACACGTTCTCACTCCCATCCCGTCACATATTGACGGACGGTCAGGGCCCCTCCCCGTCGCTATATTACGTACAGGGTACCCCTTGACCGTCAGGCTTCTACGGGCAGGGCGTCCCATAGACCTTCATTGCGGACAGCGGACCCCTTGACCGTCAGGCTTCTACGGGTAGGGCGTCCCATAGATAGACCTTCATAGACCACGTGATCAACAACGATGGCCGACCTTCGTGATATTCTCGGTGGAAAATGCCTATTTTAAGGTTCATTTGGCCATTAAAATGCGTTTTGATGTCATTGTATGCGATTAATATGAGTTGTTATTTCTGATTATTTGTGCAGTAGATGTACATGATGTTTAGTTTGCTAGTTATGACGAAGATTACTTCATGAATGTGTACACATTCATGGTTGCTAAGGTGGTTGCTATGGACGCTGCAACAGCTCCCAGACCACGTGATCAACAACAATGGCCGACCTTCGTGTTGTTCTCGGTGGAAAATGCCTATTTTAAGGTTCATTTGGCCATTAAAATGTGTTCTGATGTCATTTTATGCGAGTAATGAGTTTTTATTTCTGATTATTTGTGCAGTACATGTACATGATGTTTAGTTTGCTAGTTATGACGAAGATTACTTCATGAATGTGGACACATTCATGGTTGCTAAAGTTTTTTTGGTGGAAATGTGTTTTTTCACAGCAAAGTCACCCTCTGTACTTGGACTTATTGCGAGAATCTAAAGGCAAGAACATCCCAAATATTCATTTAGGTCTTTATTTTAGACCTTTAGTGTTGCCGTCTGTGAGGAAAATAAATGGGGCTCAGAGCCGCGTATTTTTAAAATCTTTTTTTCCTTCTAATTTGTTATTATTTTCAAAATAACACACTGTTATTTTCTCACCAATAACACACAATTATCCTTGCTTTTATTTATTGGTTTAATTCCATAATCTCGGGCTTTTTTGGCGTTCGTCAGGAACTCCATCCATCCATCTTCTCCCGCTTATCCGTGGTCGGGTCGCGGGGGTAGCAGTTCCAGCAGAGAGCCCCAAACTTTCTTTTCCCTGGCGACATCAATCAGCTCTGACTGGGGGATCCCAAGGCGCTCCCAGGCCAGCGAAGAGATATAATCCCTCCACCTGGTCCTAGGTCTACCCCTTGGTCTCTTCCCAGCTGGACGTGCCTGGAACACCTCCCTAGGGAGGCGCCCAGGTGGCATCCTAACTGGGTGCCCGAACCACCTCAACTGGCTTCTTTCGACGCGAAGGAGGAGCGGCTCAACTCCGAGTCCCTCCCTGATGACCGAACTTCTCACCTTATCCCTAAGGGAGACACCAGCCACCCGGCGGAGGAAACCCATCTCGGCCGCTTGTATCCGCGATCTCGTTCTTTCGGTCATGACCCATCCTTCATGACCATAGGTGAGGGTAGGAACGAAAATGGCCCGGTAGACAGAGAGCTTTGCCTTCTGGCTCAGCTCCCTTTTCGTCACAACGGTGCGGTAAAGCGACTGCAGTACCGCTCCCGCTGCTCCGATTCTCCGGCCCATCTCACGCTCCATTGTTCCCTCACTCGAGAACAAGACCCCGAGATACTTGAACTCCTTCACTTGGGGTAAGGACTCATTCCCTACTTGGAGTGGACAGTCCATCGGTTTCCTGCTGAGAACCATGGCCTCAGATTTGGAGGTGCTGATCCTCATCCCAGCCGCTTCACACTCGGTTGCGAACCGATCCAGTGAGTGCTGAAGGTCGCAGACCGATGAAGCCATTAGAACCACATCATCTGCAAAAAGCAGTGGTGCAATCCTTAGTCCACCAAACTGCAGACCCCCTCCCCCACGACTACGCCTCGAAATCCGATCCATGTATATTACAAACAGGATTGGTGACAAAGCGCAGCCCTGGCGGAGGCCAACCCTCACCGGAAATGGGTCCGACTTACTGCCGAGGACCCGGACACAGCTCTCGCTTTGGGAGTACAGAGATTGGATGGCCCTGAGTAGAGACCCCCTCACCCCATACTCCCGCAGCACCTCCCACAGTAACTCCCTGGGAACTCGGTCATAGCCTTCTCCAAGTCTACAAAACACATGTAGACCGGATAAGCGTACTCCCAGGCCCCCTCCAGGATCCTTGCGAGAGTAAAAAGCTGATCCGTCGTTCCACGACCAGGACGGAATCCGCATTGTTCCTCCTCAATCTGAGGTTCGACAATCGGCCTGACCCTCCTTTCGAGTACCTTGGAGTAAACTTTCCCGGGGAGGCTGAGTAGTGTGATGCCTCTGTAATTGGCACACACCCTCTGATCCCCCTTTTTAAAAAGGGGAACCACCACCCCGGTCTGCCACTCCTTCGGTACTGTTTCCGACTTCCACGCAACGTTGATGAGACGTGTCAACCATGACAGTTCCTCAACACCCAGAGCCTTCAGCATTTCCGGGCGGATCTCATCCACCCCCGGGGCTTTGCCACTGTGGAGTTGTTTGACGACCTCAGTGACCTCCCCCCGGGAGATTGGTGTTGATCCCCCGTCATACTCCAGCTCTGCCTCTAACATAGAGGGCGGAGTTGTCGGGTTCAGGAGTTCCTCAAAGTGTTCCTTCCAACGCCCTAATACTCCATCAGTTGAGGTCAACAACGTCCCATCCTTACTGTACACAGCTTGGATGGTTCCCTGCTTCCGCCTCCTGAGGTGTCGGACAGTTTTCCAGAACAACTTTGGTGCCGCCCGAAAGTCCTTCTCCATGTCTTCTCCGAACTTCTCCCACACCCGCTGCTTTGCCTCGGCCACAGATGAGGCTGCTGCCCTTCGGGCCTGTCGGTACCTTGCAACTGCCTCGGGAGTCCCCCGGGATAACAAATCCCTGAAGGCCTCCTTCTTCAGTCGGACGGCTTCCCTGACCACCAGTGTCCACCAGGAGGTTCGAGGGTTACCGCCCCTTGAGGCACCTAGGACCTTGAGACCACAGCTCCCCGCCGCGGCTTCGGCAATAGAGGCTTTGAACACCGACCACTCTGGTTCAATGTCCCCAACCTCCACAGGAATGCACGAAAAGCTCCGCCGGAGGTGCGAGTTGAAGGCCTCCTGAACTTGGGCCTCCTCCAGACGTTCCCAGTTCACCCGAACTACACGTTTGGGCTTACCAGGTCTATCCAGAGGCTTCCCCTGCCACTCGACCCAACTCACCACCAGATGGTGATCAGTTGACAACTCCGCCCCTCTCTTTACCCGAGTGTCCAAAACATACGGCCTCAGGTCCGATGATACAATAACGAAATCGATCATGGACCTTCTGCCTAGGGTGCTCTGGTACCACGTACACTTATGAGCATCCTTATGTTCGAACATGGTGTTTGTTATGGCCAATCCATGACTAGCACAGAAGTCCAGTAACAAACCACCACTCCGGTTCAGATCAGGGGAGCCGTTCCTCCCAATCACGCCCCTCCAAGTGTCTCCATCATTGCCCACATGTGCGTTGCAGTCTCCCATCAAGATTAAAGAGTCCCCTTCAGGAGCCCCATACAGAACTCTTTCCAGGGTCTCCAAGAAGGCCGTATACTCTGAACTGCTGTTGGGTGCATAAGCACACACAACAGTCAGAGTTTTCCCCCCCATAACCCGCAGGCGTAGGGAGGCGACCCTCTCGTCCACTGGGGTAAACTCCAACAACGAAGCACCTAACCGGGGACTTGCGAGTATCCCCACACCCGCCCGGCGCCTCACACCTTGAGCAACTCCGGAGAAGAATAGAGTCCAACCCCTATCCAGAAGTAAGGTTCCAGAGCCGACGCTGTGCGTAGAGGTGAGCCCAACCAGATCCAACTGGTACCGCTCCACCTCCCGCACAAACTCCGGCTCCTTCCCCCCCAGAGAGGTGACGTTCCACGTCCCCAAAGCCAGCTTCTGCCGCCCGGGTCTGGTCGGTCGAGACCCTCCGCTTTCACTGCCACCCTTCTGGCAGCGCACCCGACCCCATCGTTGTTTCCCGTAGGTGGTGGGCCCGCGGGAGGGAGAAGCGGAGGTGTTGCCCACGTTGCCTTTTCGGGCTGGGCCCGGCCGGGCTCCGTGGCAAGCCCGGCCACCAGACGTTCGCCGACGAGTCCTCCTTCTGGGCCTGGCTCCAGAAAGGGACCCCGGGCTTCCTCCGGGCCGGGTATCCTCACTTCTTGGTTTTCCTTTCATGAGGTCTTTTGAGGTTCGTCAGGAACTGAATTTCAAAATAAAAATAACCGGAAACAGACGTAGGCATTTCGAGTGATTACCCAAGATCCTCAGCTACGCTGTTTTAGCCGCAATGCATGCTGGGAAATTGGTGTTTATATTATATGAAATCTGGAAAACATTTTAAAAGAATAAAATAATACTTAATTCCAAGTGCTCTTGCTTTTCTCTTTGAAAGTCATCACATAACGGCATTGTAATACACGGTTCGGCTGCATTAAATATTAAAGATCTGCCGTAGTTCTTTATTTATAGAGCCCTGATGAGAAGACCTTTGAAAAAACTGAAGAAATGCCGCCGAAACTGAATACTTGATGTGGATCATAAATATATCAACAATTAAACAACATCTTCAATTTCTCTTCACACAATACGTCTCCTTGCAGTATCAACACTAATTCGGCTGACTTTTACATTTGAGATAATTCATAGATAGGTTATATTTACACCATAACGGTGCACAGCTGATATAAAAGGACTTGTAGTTTTTAAAGATATTACTGATTTGAATTGGATTGAATTTTGAATGTAAGAATTTAAATACTGAGTCTGAAATAGTACAGCAATATGCTGTAAAATTATGTGAAAGCATGAATAAAACTACACATCTTCAGATGTTATACATACAAGTGTCCTACACTAATAATACAAAGTTATTATGGCTGTGTGTACCTTGTGTGCACCGCCTAGTGGTTAAAGCACGTTATTGAATTATTGTTTTTATGTGTTATATTTGATTAAAAAAATATTAAGAGTACATACTTTCATAGGGGGAAAGTAGAAGGTCTGTGATAGAAATATAGAATATAAAAAATCAAGAAGATACTATAAGTGATCTCTACAATAAAACAGTTTAGTGCAGGATGTACAAAGATATTAATAGGAGGAGGTGCAAAACAGAAAGAAGAATTAACCTTTATTTAAACATTAAATACCAGATTAAGGTCTTCTTTTAAATAAGAAATAAACGTTGGGGGTATCTATCTACAGATAAATATTAAGCCTGACAAAGTACTTAACGTCTAATATATTGCTTTCCTGCAATGTTAACTATGTTGAAGCACTTATTTTAACTGATATTATACATATGGATTATACTCTTATGTAGATAGATAGAATAAGAAATGTGCAGAATATGACAGTTTAATGGTGGAGGTAAACACATATTGATAGATGTCTTGTAATGCACTGTTGAGGAACCTGTGACCCAAGTTTTTCATTCATTGCATAACTACACCGTAGTTGTGTATATGATTATGTCAATAAACCTTTGAAAATCTTGAAATCTTGAAAGGGATGTGCAAAATAGCCATAATATACAGTCTTTAATTAACTATTAGTAGAGAATTTCCATTCATGTCAATTGCAGATACATGTTTAGTCTTCTCAAGCACCAACTATCAAATATCTCTCCTGATTGTTGGCACTTGACAATCACCTTACCTGAATTTTACTCAGGTGTAACTAAAGTCTGATTTAAGGGTTGTTTATATTTCACATCATTAATCAGAATCTGCAAAGTAACTCAAATAAGTGTAGTGGAGTAAAAATACCAGGTTAACCTCTGAATTGTAGTGGAGTAGAATTACAAAGTATCAATGAGCTGTCATGTGGGTATATATTAATGCTATATATTAATGCTGCGCATTATGGACAGCGATTGTCACCCATTTATTAATTATATGTTTTACATTTGATAACACCAATGTGTTTAATACTGGCAACTTCTAATTGTGGGAAAAACGAAAACGTACAGTAGAGACGTCCCATAGAACATTTTGCGAAACACAATAGTGTAGTGTGTAGTTCTGGGGGGGCGTTCGATTCCAGTTTTGGATAGTCTGGCATGGTTTCGTTCCATTTCAAACAGCTGTTTGACGCTCGGCATAACCTTGGCGCACTGCCACTCCAACATCCTAATCCCAGACCTTTATGATTAATCACGGGGACTGTAGTCCTAAACGATAGCTGGGGATTATGGGTAGTGTAGTGTCTTCGGCCATCCTAAACTCAAAAATGTTGACAATCGCAATGATGCTCGAAATGTCCCTTATAGGCCTAAGTCTGTTTCCGTTTATTTTTATTTTGAAATTCAGTTCCTGACGAACGCCAAAAAAGCCCGAGGCTGAAGTTGAATAGTCCATTTAGCTTAGGAACCTTCCTAAAGGAGTGAAATGACCCGGAAGTCCCTCAGTGGCAGCCATGATAAGTGCCGTTCGAATTCTCTAGAATGATGAGAATGATAGGAAAGGAGGTTTCAAACTTCCTTTATAACCTCCTTTAGCTTAGGAACCACTGGACCTCCCTAACCGACAGGAGAAGCGAAAATACTGCCCCACAATGCCTTGCAGCCGCAGCATTTGCCGTCACTCAACAGTCGTTCACGGAAACAACCGATTATGACCAAGAAATGATATCATGAAAGTTACGGTGCTTATTAAGCATTTTAAAACATAGGTGGTAAGTTGCCAAAGTGCTTTGTTTTGAACGTTCATCAGTATTATAATCAAAAAGAGAAATATGAACGTTAGTTTTTACTGAAATTATCAAATAAAGTCAACATTTCACAGTCTTTACTGAGCTGTATGGAGTTTGTTCAACTTTTAAAAGATGTTTGAATGGTGATATACACAGTGATAGATGTTAAGGACTAACGTTTATAATAAATACATTTTTATTGATTTTAAGATCTTTAGTTCATACAATCATACGTATTGGGATCATTGGTATTAATGTGGACCGGAGGGAAAGGGTGACGAGCATAAGTTTCACTTTCCTTTTTTATTTCAATTCCAACTTTGGTCATAAAGAATATGTTTCTCTGTTGTCCACGTTCATAATGCAAAGAAACAGCATCAGAGCACGGTGCAGAGTCTCTAGATGAGTTTACAGTAGTCCCTCGTTCTTATTAAACATCCATGTTGTAGTCCGCTGTATAGAAAACTGTAGTTTCCATAGTTCCCCCACAGCAGCAGACGCACATTCATGAGGCCCGCTGGCGCATCATAAACACGTTGGATAGTGAAAGTGCATTCGGATTCTCTAAAGTACCGCAGTCTCTTCTCCTAAGTCCTTTTGAATTCTCCTGTCCACTATCCCTTAACCCCGTGACGTTTCACTCAGAGGTCAAGGAATAGACGATAGGGTTAGAATTTAGGAGCTGATTTTTGGACTATTCGACTGCAGCCCGAGATTATGGAATTAAACCAATAAATAAAAGCAAGGATAATTGTGTGTTATTGGTGAGAAAATAACAGTGTGTTATTTTGAAAAGAATAACAAATTAGAAGGAAAAAAAGATTTTAAAAATACGAGGCTCTGAGCCCCATTTATTTTCCTCACAGACGGCTACACTAAAGTTCTAAAATAAAGATATATAATATAATATTTGGGATGTTCTTGCCTTTAGATTCTCCCAATAAGTCCAAGTACAGAGGGTGACTTTGCTGTGAAAAAACACATTTCCACCAAAAAAACTTTAGCAACCATGAATGTGTCCACATTCATGAAGTAATCTTCGTCATAACTAGCAAACTAAACATCATGTACATATACTGCACAAATAATCAGAAATAAAAACTCATTACTCGCATAAAATGACATCAAAACGCATTTTAATGGCCAAATGAACCTTAAAATAGGCATTTTCCACCGAGAATAACACGAAGGTCGGCCATTGTTGTTGATCACGTGGTCTATGAAGGTCTATCTATGGGACACCCTGGCCGTAGAAGCCTGACGGTCAAGGGGTCCGCTGTCCGCAATGAAGGTCTATGGGATGCCCTGCCCGTAGAAGCCTGACGGTCAAGGAGTACCCTGTACTGTACGTAATATAGCGACGGGGAGAGGCCCTGGCCGTCCGTCAATATGTGACGGGATGGGAGTGAGAACGTGTGTGTGTGTGTGTGTGTGTGTGTGTGTGTGTGTGTGTGTGTGTGTGTGTGTGTGTGTGTGTGTGTGTGTGTGTGTGTGTGTGTGTGTGTGTGTGTGTGTGTGTGTGTGTGTGTGTGTGTGTGTGTGTGTGTGTGTGTGTGTGTGTGTGTGTGTGTGTGTGTGTGTGTGTGTGTGTGTGTATGTGCAACACGTTCTCACTCCCATCCCGTCACATATTGACGGACGGTCAGGGCCCCTCCCCGTCGCTATATTACGTACAGGGTACCCCTTGACCGTCAGGCTTCTACGGGCAGGGCGTCCCATAGACCTTCATTGCGGATAGCTTAATATATAGCTTAATTAGCAGTTTAATTACGCCACGGTGAGACATAGATGCTGATGTGCTTGATTGGGTGATTAGACTGTCTTCTATCATCTTACATGAACTTCTCTTTCTCCCTGAAAGAAACCCCCCAAACCCAACGGATGAGGCAGCATCCGTGACTGTGTTGAAGCTTGAAACTGCATTACTTACTGAGCATTATAGCGGGTAGTAGTTACCCGAACTGCATTAGTAATGCGTTTCGTTACTTTGTACGGCAAAGTAATACGTGTACTGAAACTCCATACTGTAACACGTTACACCCGACACTGCCTGGAACTCACCTTAACCCTGAACTAAAGGCAGCAATGCATATAACGAACATCTCGTGAATTTGTTGCAAACTGCCTCTTGCCAGCGCTACACTGACGCCTGTTTTAGAGGTGAGGCACAGGGAAAAGAGGCGAGAGCCTGGGCTGTGCAATGAACCTGCTAGCCGCCTATGACGCACTTAGTGTCCAGTACTGGCTACTGAGCCGGGAGGAGAAGTAGCTTCAATGGGATGTAGTTTAAGCCCTGCCTGCCTGCAAAAGGGGTTATGGTTGAAGCCAGAAATGGGTAAGGCTTTGCATTCGATGAGGGCCCGTTCCGTGTGAAGGCCGGAAGCGCCGCAATTGAGCGACCCTGGTGCCAGTGATGCCCTCTCGAGAGGCTGAAGGCGTGCCTCAATTGTTTGCGTGAAGTAGCCCATTTCCATTAGCCGGAGGAACTTCCGTGGAGCCCGATATCCTTGTCCTTTCCTCCCGCGTCTGGGTTTGCGGGGTGGCCGGCTGGAACCGCTAGCCGACTGGGGAACGCTGTTGGAGTCTACCGGACCAGGTCCGTCCTCCGCGCAGATCGTTTGGATATGGCCAGAGCGGGGTCGCCGTCCGGATCTGCTGATGACCGTTCTTAGTTCTGAGGGAAAAGGAATTGTGTCCTAGACACTGTTCTCTGTTAGCTGTACAAAACTAGACGTTGCACTCCAATGGATTGTTTCTTCAAATAAGCACTTTATTACACAGTTCAACAAAGATATATCAATCTGATACTATACCACAAAGCGCCTGCGCCTTGGACTCCTTCTTGAGTTCTCACCGTGACAAGCTCGTCAGTGTGAGATCCCAGTTGAAGAGAGCCTCGAGTACTGAATACATCTTGCTTATATACTGTTCCTAGCGGAGCCCCCACCTTTGCTGCTCTCTTGTGGTGTAATCTGCCGTTGCTTACCCTAGCAACTCTTAGGTTAACCTTCGGCGCGCTTTTGTTACTTCCTTATTTGCTTTTACTCACTTCCTTATCTGGTTTCACTCACAAGACTGCCCTTGTGAACTGTTGCGCCTGCTTGGTGGATGATTTAGTGTGAGAATAATGAGTTCTGCAACCTTGTGGTTTATCAGTTTGGACATAACAGGATGCCTCTGATGCTCTGGTTGACCCCGCGTTTTTGTACCACACAGTATTTACACAGTATATTTCCACTGAGGCTTCTCAGCAGTTGGACTTTAACACAGTACTTTTCCACTCAGACAGCTCAATGTTTTATTGCCTTATCTTTATCCTTCAACGCCGCCTGTAGCTTAATCCTCAAGACTGCGGAGCTGATGAATATATGCCTGGAGCTGGGACGAAGCCCTGCTGCTGTTGCGTATTGTCACCTGAAATGACAGCTGACAAGAGGGAAGAGCAGATATAAAGGGATTAGCAGGTGCAACGATAGGCTTGTGAGAATGGAGAGAGGAGTGATTGGTTAGCTGGGGAGTGACGCCCCGATCACTTAATGAGGGAGGAGAGGGTAAAGAAGTGACGTGTAATATGAACGAAAAGCTTGGTCTTCCTGCTTGAATTTGTGCTAAACTTCATATCTTCTTCTCTGGAGTTTGCGATTACTAATATACTTGGCTGTAAGTCATCTCAGACATCTTGGGTTTTGTTCTTCGTGTTGATCTAAATGTAGCCTCTTTGCATTTCCTCTGAGCTTAGAGTCAGCTCACTTAACGTAATAATTAGCAAAGAGATGATTCTATAGAAACTAACTTAATAACATACCTAGTTACTATGACTAGGTCCAAGATTGATATAACAAAGATAAGGAGGACTTTTACAAAAAAGTAATAGAGATTTTTGTCCAGAGGGATAGGCAAATGGACTTCATCTTCAAGTCAAGGTAAGACCACAAGTTTATTGAAAATGGGATCTTACTAAGAGAGAACAATTCAATATTTACATGATAAATTACATTTTTTGGGTTTCCTTTTATTGAACTGTCTGTTTAAAATTAATCGAAGCATCAGACTAAAAAAGCTTTTGAAAATAATATTATATTGTGATTTAGGTAAAAAATATAATATTTTTAAACCTGAAGAGTCAGTGCACTGCCAGTGCCTCACCAGCCATGAACCTCACTGCACGTCACTGCAGAAACTAGACATCTAAGTTGTTGTGCCCCACCACTTTTGTACATATAACAACGCCACTGTGCACAGCATGTGAGATAACTTTAGCAAAGTAATAAACATAAAATAAATACAAACACAACAACATACCTCGTTGGCTGCATGCTCTGAAAACCGAGGGAAGTATTCTTCAGTCCTTACAACTTATATATATATATAAGAATACACTTAGCTAACGGAGCTGTAAAAGTGTCCGTGCATCTTACTTGCCGTTTCTGGTCTCGTTCTCTTCTCACTAACTCACGCGAGAACAGCATAACGAGACGTGAGCTTGGACTTCAAAATAAAAGACTACATATTGCACGCATGAAATATTACAACAAATGATTACAATTAGAAAATACATATTGCAGTTAAATTGTGAACATGTAAAGGCTACACTTACAGTATCTATCGGTGCGCCATATTGTCTGATCTCTATAAACCTCAATTTCTCAATACTCTAATTTCCCATCCTCGACTCCTATCCTCGAGACTTAGGCCGTTTCTCAATCTCGAGGATGCTGGCTTGGTAGTCGCGTACTTTCCAAGTCACTTTCTTCAGAAACGAAGCAAGTATGCTTCCAAGCCACGGCTTCGGAAAACGAAGAAGAATGGAACAGGCTAACAAGTATGCCACTCTCTCTAACAGTTTCAACATAAACTGTACCGAAAATAAATACCTCACGATGTCTATCTAATTATGAACTTGCTTTACTTTCACGGAACACATTTTTGGTGATAACAAATGTAACAAAGTAACATATTTACCAACACATGTTCTACGCCACTACATACTTACATTTAAATGTGTGCTGCGTCGGTTCAGCCATTCTCCGCAAGGGTTTTTTAAATTGGTCCGTGCGCAAAACATTGTGGGGATTTTTAGGACGCGAAGTCTACCCATGTGCAGCCTCGAAATTTCCCCCAAACCAAGGACGCGGCCTCGGTGGAATTCCAAGTATGCTGGACATTGGAACGGTCCTGCTGCGCCACTTGATGACGTAGCATCCTTGAAATATTGGCTTGGAAGCCACTATCCTCGAGATTGAGAAATGGCCTCTGTCTGATGGACAGATGTGTTCATGACGACTTATATATTTACTTTTAATTCATTGACATTGCGGTATGATGGGACAATAACAGGCAACAGATGCGGACATAAACACACACATATATTTAAATAAATATATACAATTTCAGAATCAAATAAGTATGAGAGCACTCCTCAATAACGTAACACAATCAGAGACTGGATATATCCCCCCCCCCCCTCTCTCTGGTCGCTGAAATGGGGGAATTGAAATTACAGGCCAAAAGTTGTATTTACAAGTAGCCAGGCCCGGTTCCAGAACAAAATCAGGGTGCATCTGAGATTAGAGAGGGTGCAGGGGTAAAATGCTATGTGTATAAGTGGGGAGTGGACCTAACACCCTCTAGGGGGGTCCTCACCTCCTCTAGGGGGGTCTGGGGGCATGCTCCCCCGGGAAGATTTTCTTTTGAATATTGAAGTTAAAGGAATGGTCCACTCATTAGATAATTAATCAAAACTTCAGTATTTAGTGAAACATTATGTTTAAACCATACCCTGAAGAAATCAGCGATATTCCCCGGTAAATAATGATTTTATAGCTCTTTTTTATCAAAACCTTTATATTCCGTCTGGCCGCCGCCATTTTTGCCATTTTCAGTAGTCACGTGATGGTCGTGACGTCATCCATGCGTTCACTTTGTCAACACACGGAAACATGGCTGAATATTTGAGTTCGGACTCGTCAGCAGAGGAAGAAGTTTTGATGTTTTATCAGTATGACAATACGACACCCTCTGTCCGTAGACCCTCACATCGTACAAGGAAAAACTTCCGAAGAAAACCCCCAGTTTAAAGGGAACATGGGAGAAACCTCAGGGAGAGCAACAGAGGAGGGATCCCTCTCCCAGGACGGACAGACGTGCAATAGATGCCGTGTGTAAATTGAAGAGATAATACATTTGCAACATAGGTAGTCCAGATGTTTGGAAATGCATGTGTGTATAATAGGAAGATGATATAAGATACTATATGTATGCATGTAGTACCACCCTTGCTAGCGATTCCCTCTCTAGTTTAGCATACTCAGCTTCGTTGTCCCTGGCCATAGAATCACGATTTTATGGGGCCGGAAAAAACTGGGGGAAAATACACACTAGTCGGTACTACGCTATATGGAAAGGCCACCAAAAACTGTCCTGGCCTGGACGCTAAAGGACGTTAAAACGGGACTAGCCGCTGCAATGGAAATGCGCTATAACATACCTTATTCTTACTCCGAGCACTACTTCTGCTCCTCCGTCGCTTCACACTTGGAGAGGGCGATTTCTCAACTGGCCGAACTGGTGTCCTGGTCGGTGATGACACCAGAAAGACCGATGGTACTGCATCTCCATTAAGTAATGGTTGTTCCATAAATCCCATGTTATGTTTTATCATACTCTCAGAGTAGTCGTCCGGACATTTGAAATGTTCGCTGCATACATGAGCCTGTGAATCTTTCGGTTCGGGCCGGCCACATTTCGCTAGCCACTGCCTCTGAATGTACTTCTTACGCTTACCTTTTGGCAACAGATGGAACCGAGCATTCCGTGGATTGTTCCTATCAGAATTGTGGCAATATTTCGCGATACAGTGAGGCATATTTGAAGAGAGAAACTACAGTAAATAACATGGAGATCAACGTGTCCTCGAAAACCAAACGCATGGTTTACGTCACGTCCGGAAAATGGCGGCGCCCACAGTGTTGATGTTATTTCGGTATATAATCAGTTTAAAATCACTGATAATGTCATCGGATTAAAAAAAAAAAAAGAAAGATTGGCAGAGACTGGTCTGTTTTATCGGATAAATAACATTACAATATATATTTCTTACAGTGAGCCGCCGTCCAATGCCCAACAAATTCTCATCTCTCCATGTCGAATCTAGGTGGAATAATCCACTATTATGTTCAATTTGAATCAAACATTAACCTGCATGTACTTCATATACTCAGCAAAACCTATTCTTACTTTCCCTAAACGTTACTGTATGCAATTAATTCCTCTGAATTATAAGTAAAATTCTCAGTAAATGACGAATACCACGAAATTCACAATGCAATATTTCTTATTTATTTAAATATCTACGACACATTGATCTATTAATTTTCAATGTTATTCACTGCTTTTTTTAAATGTAACGCTCACCAGCCATTTTCTAGGCATTTTTGAGAAGAAGCACAAGCAGTCACACTCCGGGCTGCTGCACAGCAATTGGAGCAAAGCTGTGAAGAAAAAGGGGGGCTTTCTCGAACCCATGGTATCCTTCCAGCATGACTTCGCATTTCTTTATCTGACTTTTCTCCCTTATCTATTCGTAATTATTCACAGAAAATTATTCCCCGTACAGTCTATCTGGCTTTTATAGTGCAATGTTTATTTCAACAGATAATGCGACCTTAGAATGCGCTTCGACACGGCTTTGCAGCGATGTGACATTCTCATTGAGCCGAAACCCAGGTCAACAGAATCCTTTATCGTCACGTTTAGCCTTCTAGATTAACCCCACAGAACAAGAGAACGAGATTCCGTTCGTTTCAAAATGGCTTTTTGAAATGTGCGTATCTCCCCTTGGATGTTGTACTTATAATGCAACTGCAGCTTCCTATGAGACTGGAAAGCATTATTCTGTTTTGTTCTGGATGGAATCTTTTTAGGAAACCACTGAACTTCCCCGATGGGCTAGCCGTATTGATTTCTGAAAAAACCCACGGGGCCTTTCACCTTCGTCTTACATTCCTCATCGCTTCACGTGTAGCTAACGAGTCAGTCGTGTGATTCTGAAAAATCCACGAGGTTTCTAACCGTTGCTTTATTAATCTTATTAGTTAGTTTGTTACCTACCTATGCTAAAATATGCATTGCATTCTTTACCGTAAATGACACCTGGAAATATCTTTGACAACTCTAAAATGTTGCTTGAGCCAATTACAGACCTTCGATAGCAACAGGCGTCCGTTTTACCTTTCAGTTGGATCCATAGTTGTCATAGATTATTCCAGGCATCTCCCTCCGTCCGCTGGCTGCCAGTGTTTCCTCAAAAAAAACAACACTCATGACGTCACCACGTCGGCACGTCCTCACGTCACCACGTCATGACGTCATCACGTCGGGGTCACCATTTGTAGGAGTAGGTATCACTTCTCCGCGCCGATTCTATGAGTTTGCTTTAAAAGAAGGAAGACTCAAAACAACCAGGACGAGGGTTAAACAATAATCTGTTTTAATTATAAAAGGTAATAATGCAATACAATATAATACATTACCATACCATATAAAATCATATCCGTAATGTAAGGAGTACTCCTGCCCTGGTTCACGCGCTGTTTAGATCCTTCTGTCTGGGCAGCGCGAGAAGAGAGAGCAAACAAAAGGCTGAACAGGCTTTCATACTAACACAAACAGGAAGGGGTGGGGTCAACTGGTCATCTTTTCAGGTCATCTCATTGGGAGATGCAAACGTGAATCCGCGCGTGCCAGCAGAGAACCAAACAGTTTCAGTTTGAAGCAAAACACATCTTATCATTTATCACACAATAGTCATATGTTTTTCTTTATGAAAGCCATACTTGTTGGGAATTTACCAGTCATCATCTCATGACCAGCTAACTAACAGAGCTTAATTGTCCTCATACCCCCAGGCCCTCTCTGAACTTAAATCCACCCGAAGTCATCTTACCCAGAATCAGAAGGACCATTGTCTCTCTAATTGTGTGTGACCCAATCGTCTCCTGCTCTTTAGGAGTCTTGAAATGAACGCACATACATTTCTCTCATTATCTAACACTTAACATCCCATATATCAGGTGACATAAAAATGAATATACCAGAATTACGCTGTATTAGACTTTTTGCCATAATACTTTACATCAATTTCCACAGGATTTGTAGAGAGAGGACAAAAGTTAGCGTCTTGCTCAGGTCACAGCTTGACATCAATGGCATACAGTTCAGTCACCTTATGTTAAGACTCTCAGTTAAAATGCATGGTATATGAATATCAAATCATCTAACAAACAAAACATATGCAAAGTATAAATAATATAAAACATTCTGCCTAAATAAGAAATACATGCAGATGAATTAAAATTATTTAACATATATTCCACATAAACAAGAATTGGCTTAACTTAAAATATTAATAGGTACCAAAATAATATAACATATACATACAGTCCTGCTAACACTGAACAGCAGCACGTGACAATATGGCGTGACTGTGAAACTAGCTTAACTATGGTATTTTCCTCATCACCATTTACTCACTGCTGGCTGGTTAATACTCTTAACAACATTTAAAATACCATGTGGCTTATGCCACAGCGTGTTAAATATCAGTTACTTACACGTACAAAACTACTGTGTAAAACTGTGTTTTATGAAAACAGCTACTGTTTTGGCGATGCCTACCAGAACAATTAGCTACAAAAGGACACTTGCTACACTTACACATAGGCCTGTCGCAATAATCAATACATTGACTTATTACGATAAATAAACTCGGACTCGATAACTTTTCTGTGCTCGATAAATTGCCGTTTACATGCGTGTTTGTTTACATAAGGATGTGACCAGCATTTTAGCCCGGCAGCTGTGGCTGCCAGCCCGGCGCGCTGTGAGGGGCGGGGCTCACACACACAGCTCATGACACAGCCAGGGCAGGAAACTCTGCGTGCAGCAGTGTAGCAGCCAAATTAATAATATAGAGACAAGCAGGAGACAACGTGTGACTTGCTCGAGAGGAATTTGAAGTTAAATGGAAGTGGTTGCAAAACCTAATACCACATCTCCGGTGTGGGGATATTTTGGATTTAAGCCAAATCAATGAGGCGAACCTACGGCCTTGAATGAGCCGGACGGTGTGTCGCATTTGTTTAAAAAAGGTAGCAACAAAAGCTAGCAATACGACCAACCTTAAACTGCACCTGAAACACAACCTACCCATTCCGTTTTCCCAGCTGGGAGCAAACACGGCAGCTGGAGAACCCCCACCTTCCCTACAGTTTGCAATTAAAGATGCATTTGCCCGACAATGCAAACATGTTGTTGTTCCTTGCTCGAACTCTTTGAAATACAGATTTGGATATGGTCTATTGAGGCATCTGGGTTTGAGTATGGACAGTGGACTGTACACTTGACTGTTGTTTTTTTTTTGCTTTTGCAATGTGTGCTCATATTTATATATATATATATACAGAGAGAGCTCTGTTTTGCAGCCTGAGTCGATTTAATTGATTGTTTTGGTTGTGTGTGATTTTAATTAATTAGTTACAATTAAATGTATTTATTTTATTTATTATATATAATTTATATATTTTAATATTATTTCACATTTCATTTGCAATGTTGAATGTTCAATACAAAGTTCCGTTTGAAAGGATGTAATTGAATTATTATTATATATTATCATTATGTCAGTGGTCTAAAATGGTCTTACAATGGTGCCGACAATATTATCGTTTATCGCAATAATTTCCGGGGAAATGTATCGTCCAACAAAATTAATTATCATGACAGGCCTACTTACACACATATAAAAAATCCCGTTAAACATTACTAAACCATTGACAGTGCATTTACATTATATCTTGATGCAAGCTAAAGACAGAAACGTTAGTTTTGCAGTACCTGTGGATTTGTAAAGAGAGGACAAAAGTTAGCATCTTGCTCAGGTCACAGCTTGTTTATTTCTGACATGAGCTGAGCTCGTGGCTATAGTCTCCCTAATGGATCCACAGCAGCGCCAGGGCGCCATACTGACGTTACAGTGTATTGTATAAATGTTAGAAATTAGAAGTATGTTAGAAAGATTACATTATTAACAACAAATAGGGGGGGTGTCTGTTTAAGTAAAACGTAACATTGTTAAGGGAAATGTTTACATGTCCTCAGTTATTATATGTATAGAGAGATTATGTATATTCTGTACTGTAGGGATGTCATATTATTATTGTACCACTGTGAGGCACTGTAGTGTTACGTGCTATGTAAGGACGCAGGCTTGCGTCATATAAATGAGGGTGTGTTCACCTGATGCACGTGTACAGATCTATGTGTTGTCATTCTAGCTTATCTCGGCTAAGCGAAAGGAATCACCTGAGAAGCAGAGGAAAATAAACCATGCCCAAGAGCTAAACAGTTCATTGTCTCCATCTCCACTATAGTGCAACGTATGAAGAAGCTGCCATCCTAAACCTTAACAAACATCTAGCATTTCCAACCTGCTACACATGCGTAGGCAGGAAGGCAGAGCCAAGAGCAGGAACAACATAACAAATCAAGTATTCTTAACCAGAAGCTAGGTTTAATTCACAAAAATCAGATCATAAAGAAAAAACTGAGAAAAACTAAACATTTACAAACCAAGGAGCACAAGCTATGATCAGGAAAAAACCGACAGGAACATGGGAACGACGACGAACCAACAGAGAACTCTAGGGAAGAGAAGAATACATACACACAAGACTAATCACAAGAGAAGACACAGATGGGGAGGGGAGGTGAAACACAGTGGCAGCAGGTGAACACAACAAGACAATCAGGCACAGGAGGGAAAACACAGGAAGGAAGACAGGACAAAACATTAGAGCCCTTTCTCAATTGTCAAATGTCCGCCTCCTCGACTCCTAGTGTCCCCCGGAAATCGATGTCAGCGCGCCATGTTGAAGGACATCTAATTTCTCTAAATACGCATTGAGGATCGAGGAGGCTCTCTGGAAGAGCTATATATCCTCCGAGGATGTATTTCTGGCAACAATGATGTTATAATAGGATACTTTTCTTTTTGTATTTACTGTTTTAATCGTGACGCTATGTTTACAGTGAGAACATCTGCTGAGGTCAGGGCAGAAAGCAGAGCAGTGTGAAAATAGCACCGTCCCCCCCCGTCCCGTCCCCCGTCGAAACAGAGGGCCTCATCACATGACTTTGCATGGGGCCACAAGGTGGCATTGGGCGGCCCTGCTCTGATGATAGTGTTCAAGACACCTATATGTCTGAACTCGATCCTTAGAGTAATATGTGATGGAGCCTTCTCTTCAATCTTTTTCCACATAATGAGCATTTTGTGCTGCTCTTTCCCAAATGTTGAAGCAAAATCTGTGAAAGCATACAGCACGATGTGGGGTGTGTCTCTGGACATCTTTAGACTGGAATAGTGGGGGCGCGCCCACGGCCAGTACGTGAACTCGCGTTGCAGGTGCACAGGCCAGGACAGAGTACATACGACTAGAGACAAAACTTGCTCGAATCCGAGTCCAAGTCGGAGCGTCAATGTACAAAATTCACGAGTCAGTCACCGTGCGCGGGAATTCACGAGTCCGAGTTCGAGTCCGCGTCAATCAGTACGCGAGTCCAAGACGAGTCACGAGTCTACAAACAAAGAGTTGATGTTTTTCTAAAACCATAATAAAATGGTTGTAAATAAACGGCTGTATCCTGATATATATTATATGCTGTAAGAGCTGTATGTGTTGTACAGTGTGTAAGTGCGAGTGTGTGCATAGATGCGGCGGACAGACGGGTCTCAGTTGTTTTTTTCTCCTGCTTACTTTTAATAATTGTAAATAAAACTTTTGGCCCGCAATTTCATTTCCCCATTGTAGCGACCATAGAGGGGGGGGGGATATATCCAGTCTCTGATAGCGTTACGTTATTATGAGAGTGCTCTGATACTTTTTTGATTCTGAAATATATATATATATATGTGTGTGTGTGTGTGTGTGTGTGTGTGTGTGTGTGTGTGTGTGTGTGTGTGTGTGTGTGTGTGTGTGTGTGTGTGTGTGTGTGTGTGTGTGTGTGTGTGTGTGTGTGTGTGTGTGTGTGTGTGTGTGTGTGTGTGTGTGTGTGTGTGTGTGTGTGTGTGTGTGTGTGCGCGCGCGCATCTGAAGCCTGTTATTGTCTCATTATACCACACTGTCAATTAATTAAAAGTAAATATATATAAGTTGTCATGAACACAGTTCTGCCCATCAGACAGAGTACTGCTGTGCCTGCTGTCATCATTAATGGACGTCTCCACTCCTCGACTCCTCCGCTCGCATCTCCTGTGGGCGGGACTAAGATGCCAGGACAACATTTGAATTGGGAAAGGGCTAAGGAGAAAAACACTAAATCGTGTGTGTGTGTGTGTGTGTGTGTGTGTGTGTGTGTGTGTGTGTGTGTGTGTGTGTGTGTGTGTGTGTGTGTGTGTGTGTGTGTGTGTGTGTGTGTGTGTGCGTGCGTGCGTGCGTGCGTGTGTGTGCGTGCGTGTGTGTGTGTGTGTGTGTGTGTGTGTGTGTGTGTACGTGTACACAGGCTCCTGAGCTGTTCACTGTGGAGAAGGCCTGGGAGGCTCTGGGTATAGCTGAGAGGAAGCTGCTGGGGCCTTTGGGAATGAAGACCCTGGACCCTGAGTGAGTTTGCTGCATCTGTATTTAGCTGCATGTCATCACACCATCAGTATATTGACTATATTGAGTCAAATAGAATCATAAATATGTATCGTTAATTAGCTCTATAGAAATGGGTTTTATATTCCTGCACACACCAAAATCTCTGAGTCTCAGTAAACAGGATATATAGGAATGTTAAAACTTAAATATCCTTGGGGGAGCTCAGTTTTGCTCATGACTAAATGAAAGCACCACATCTATTTTCCAATTTTTGTGGCCTGTTTCGTAAATAAAATAATTAGAGCCGGGACTCGATTAAAAAAAGTAATCTAATTAATTAGAGGCTTTGTAATTAATTAATCGAAATTAATCGCATTTCTAATCAAATATACATATTTGACCTGAGAACAGTGAGAAGCAATTTTCACATGGATTTTACTCCAGTCTACAGTCCAAGTGCATGACATTAAGGATTTTGGGAGATGGCCCTGTGGGCCATCTAAGCTAATTTACAGATGGCCCTGAGCCCAATAGAGATTGCCCTGAAAAATGCACGCGGACGAAATGGCACGAAGGGTTTGGGGTGCCTCCGTCCCCCTAGAAAATTTTGATTTTTGCAGGTCTTAGATGCTGTCTGGTGCATTCTCTAGACTGAATTATAAGATGAACCACCACAATATTATATTGTACAATTTCAATTTTATTCTTCATTTCACTTGTTTGTTTATTCTTGTTTGTGTTTGCTCGCTTGCATGCCCTGCATAGCTATAAGAAATACTTAAGTTGTTGGTCAAAACACTTTCCATCTGATGAAGGCAAATGCCTTTCCAGATGGAAAAAAGTAGAAAACATTACATTCAGTTATAACTGCCAAAACAAACATTATTTACACTATTATGGCCCCTGTTAAAAATGTTTGTAATGTTAACTACTGTAAGTTGGTCGAACGAATGCCTCCTCATCCGGAAGCTGACCGAGCAGACCCGAGCAGCAGTCGAGAGGAGCCGAGTGCATCCGCGAAGCACACGTCAGAGTTCCCGTTAGCCGGCAAATCTAAATATCTTCGGTCAAAATAATTTCCCTTTAGAGCAATACCGCTTCAGTTGCGCCACTTATGTGACAGAAAAGAAGAGTATGTGACAGACAAGAATAGTCAACTCTAATGTCTAACACTTAATGTAGAGAAAGAGATGTCCTGTATGGGTTGATTGTGCGTTGATCTGTTGGTAATGCCTCGGGGTTCCGGTGGGCATGTAAACAAATGCATAATGCTGCGCTATACTTTGTGGCCTCATCCAGTTGCATAGCGACACTTATTGTGTAGTTGTCTTTTAATAAGCAGGTAGTCATATCATTAGCTAGAACTAGCTGGATCTGATCGATATGGACATAAACGCGAGTGAAGTCTAATCTGACGGGAGAGAGAGAGATCAGCTGCTGCTGACGAGTCGAGACTCGACACGCAGCTCTGCATAAGCACATGCAGCGGTGAGCAGAACAAAACACACACTTCAGGTTAGAATATCACACGTAGCTATTTTAATTACCTCTCAAACTACCTAAACTAGTTATAGATATGTTTAGTTTTACTGTCGGGTCACTCATTACTGGATCCGCGAGCTGCATGATACTGGCATAATAGATTGCCCGATCGGGCAACCAGCAGGTGAGGCTTTATTGCCCGAGCTAAATACTAGATGGCCCCGGGCGTTAATTTTTTTAACGCGTTAATTTTTGTGTAATTAATTAATCTTATTTAACGCGTTAAAGTCCCGGCCCTAAAAATAATACCACTTCCAACTGAACTTGTCCTTTAAGAATACAAGATGAATATTAACAAAAGTAAAAATAAAGTTTATAGCATGCAGTTTGACATGGCATGCAATATGACTTTCTAATTAACAATCTTTCATCACAGATGACAATATAACTTATGATACATCTTAACTTTATAGCACACTTAACCTGTTTAGCCCGAGAGCCCCCGCCGGCTACAGGCTTTTTTTTCACGAAACTGTGTCTCAGGGCTTCTTAAAATTTAATAAACTATGAATGTGTCATACTCATATAACGGGAAGAAACTCGGCTAACTGACGATACGAACCATTTTTACCAAAACAAAACACAAGTCTCACAAGAAGCGTCTAAATGAGCCCTGAGCGAAAAGATGCTAACGCACTTAGCACAGAACTCTAGGTATAAATACTTTATTACTTATCCAAACTGCACAAACAAGATATCGACTAGCAAGCTGAGATTCCACAGATTCCAGACGTCTAAGTATCATCAGCGATCAGAACTCGCGACATGGGAAGCAAATAGTGCTGCGTACCTGGACTCACATTCAGGTTCAGGTCCGGACTCAAGTCCAGAGGTTCAGGGTCAGGTCCGGACTTATAAGTCCGGACCTGAACCCATGGCTTGTGTCAAGTTGTGTGAGTAACTAAAGTGAACTTATTGTGAGCTAATTATCAATTGAAAATAAACTCATAACCAACTCAAATTCAAACTCGTCAGGTTTATTGTGCTCCCTTCCAACTTGTGTCTACATTTCTCAAAAGATGACGCTGAATAAACGCCCTAGTCGGCTAGTCGGACCGATGCTACTTCTAGTATATCTTGCTATAATGCTAAGAATGCCAATTTTTTACAAGCCTATTTCCTGAACTGAAAATTCTCCAAAAAGTATTGTTCAGCTTACCTCGATCGTTGTTATTTTGGTCGCCAAAAATCGCTGCCAATGTGGCTGAGGCCGCATGTTGAGTAGTTTATATTTTGTAGTTTCTCCTCAAGTGCCTCGCTATGTTCGATGTTCCCCCAGCGCACTTGATCACGTTCCCGCACAGGTTACACTTTGCAGTATCTAGCGGCAGTTTCGTCACATGGTCCCACACATCGCTAGCTTCCCTTGACGTCACACAGATCTCGCGAGCAGTTGCGATATTTTGCGAGACTTCGTGAGTTCAGTAATGGCCGCCATATCAGAAGCCGACACAATGTTTTTCGTCTTTAATCAGCGCAAATGTATCGATCTATGGAAGGTTTTTGATGGTTTAATCCATAGGTTAATCCAATGTGTCTGTGTCACTTTGAAAAAATTACTGATAATCCATCATTCCATTTTTATGTCAAAAACTGAGTTTTCATATTAGCTGCTAATGATAGCTACCAGAGTGTATCGCTGCTTCCTATTTTGAGAATTATGGCTGTGCATCGTCTCACTCCTTATTTGGTAACGTGTGTGTTTATATGGAACGTTCCCTCGATTCCATTGGCTCTAGCGGTAAAAAAGAGATGTCTATCATCAAAATTGACCAATGGGTTCCAGAGAAACAACAAAAACGCCCATTTCCACCCAAATGGCCCCAGAGGTGGAGTTGTTTTTGCTAAACCTCTCTAAAAAGCTCTTCATGCCATGATATAGTCTCTACATATTTTACATTCACATAACTGTCTTTTTCTATAATCTATTCTTATCAAATTGTTCTAAAATTCATGAATGAGCTGTTAGAAATAATGGACAAAACTATATATGTATTATACATTCAAAATTGTAAATAAGTAAAATGGTATTTTTTATTTGTCTGATGTAGATCAAGTTTATTATAAGACTCCACCACTGTCTGAGCTACATTTTTCAAAAGCTGTGTTTAAGAGCAAGATTAGGATGTGATTGTTGACAATTGATTCAAGACAGATTATTTATTTGCTTCTTTCTACTTCACAGTGACAAGGTCAACTGTGGAATCTATGACAGTTACTTGGATAATGATAACTTCAAACAAGCAAAGGGCTTCAACTATCATCAAGGCCCAGTAAGCAATAGTAGATTAACCTACTTCTTGTATCCATTCAGTAGCATCTGACAACTTTGACCTTTAACTTCTGTTACAGGAATGGTTGTGGCCTGTCGGCTACTTCCTGCGTGCGAAACTTTACTTTGCCAAGGAAATGGGAAAGGAGACGTATGACAAAACTGTTAACCTGGTGAAAAACGTTCTCTCTCGTCACGCTATACACTTGGAGAGGTATTCACATAAATTGTTCAGCATGAAAGGGATGACTAGCAAACATTTATCTGTTTCAACCGTGTTTGTGAAATGACCACTAAGCTCTTCAATTTTCTCCTCTAGTTCACCTTGGAAGGGTCTCCCTCAGCTGACTAATGAGAATGGCCAGCACTGCCAGTTCAGCTGTGAGAGCCAAGCCATATCCATGGCTTCCATACTGGAAGTTTTGTATGACCTTTGACCAAGACAGCCTAATAAACAGTGACCTTACACACTTAAATATTGCCCCAATGCTCATAGAACTCACATTATCTTGGTTTCCTAATACAATTAGAATCATTTCATTTCAAGCCTTTATTTAACCAGATTGGTCCCATTAAGATCATAGATCTCTTTTTCAAGGGAGACCTGCAAAACCTAAAATTAATAAACTCAATCAGAGTGACTACATTTTAGACGATATCCAACTCTAGCATGATGGCCCGTAATAAGAATGTCAATTCCGTCTCTGAAGTATTTGGTTTTCCCAAAGCCAATGTATTTTACCATGTAGTACCAGCAATATTATGTTGATATGATGTCATGTACGAGTATGTTTTTTTGGCACTGTATTGATAGCAGATATAAACAGGATACAGGGGGTAATGACGGGTCTGACATGAATCAATCATTCCTGGATAGAAAAAACACAGCTGCATGGTTATTGTACCAATTTTGACAAAAAAGTATACTACAATTATGTTGATACAACAATCTTGTTGTTCTTGGGTAATCCACGGGAGTACACCAAATATGGCAAGCCTCAGAAAATGTTAGCTAGGGATGGATGAAAGCAACAAGCAACCTAAAGTGAAATGTTGTTCCGCACAAAGCAAGAACTGCTTGCCATAGATTAATAGAATTCTACAGATTTCGACTAGAGGAACTAACAGTTTTCCTTCGTGGAGCAAGATGTCTATGTTGCTTTAGAATCTTCCACAGGTGCTCAATTGGGTTGAGATCTAAAGACTTTAAAAGCGATACTATATGAGAGGGTCATAATAATCATCAAACCATTCGATGAGCCCTAATTTTCCAAGTGTTTCCTTTGATTTCCTCACCTGTCTGTAAGGTGTATTATTTGGTAACAAAGTAGTTGCTTTCATAAATGCTTAAGGTACTTTTAATGCCTAAAAGTTGTATCCCTCACAGAAAGAGAAGGATAAACGTGGGCTATGGAACGAAACACAGTATTTAATGTCATGTAATAAATAAACATATTATTATAATTTAAAATACCAATGCACAGTGACTTCTTTGTTCAATTTAATCGGTAATCTGTTAAAGGTGACATGTCATGCTTTTCCGGTTATTGCCAGTCCCCTTGTGTGTTATGACGGTTTTTATGCATGTAAACGGTCTGCAGAGTAAAAACCCTCAAAGTACACCATGTAGGGAGTAAAACTCTAAAACAGAAAATACCTCCCCAAAACGTCTCGTTGGAGATACGTCACTGTCCATTTGATACGGGTACATCATGATGTCATGTCGTTCCCAGAACAAAATGGACCAATCTGTGGAGCCGTTATGTTACGTCCGCGGAGCCGTTACGTTAAGCCCCCGCTGATTGGTCCAAATTGACCAATCCACGGACTTCCTCATACACTCAGTGCATGCAGCTCTGCTGATTTCTCTGTGTTTCGCTGTGTATCGCTAAACAAGGAAATCACACCTCCACGGAGCTTAGCGCGATTCACAACGTCCCGACTGGTCCCGACCAATCGGAGCACACTGGGCTCACAGGGAGGGGGGGGGCAAGAACTGCAACGAGCCGTTTAGTGGAGAGAGTGCTGTATGCGAAACCAATGTGAGTTTGGAAAATTGCACAGTATAAATCTATTCTAGTAGACCACAACAATGGAATTATGATCAGTGGAAATGGCCATGACATGTGACCTTTAAAGATACATAATTTACCCATATCATAATCATACCTTACAAATGAAATAATAAAAGATGAAAATAAATTATGAAAAGTTGTAAAATAGATGGAGAGAAAAAACTATAACAGAAACCATAAAGAATTAAAACAAATAAAAAACAAAAAATTATGGAAAATACAAATAAAAATGTCAATAATATTTATGACTATAATTACAGATGATATCAATATTTGAATATAATTTACATATCAACTTACATATGTATTAATATTATTCACTAGGACCATATAAACATTGTTCAAATATAATGATTGTATATGTATAAATTAGGGCTGTCAAGTTAACGCGTTATTAGCGCGTTAACGCAAAACAAAATTAACGGCACTAATTATTTGAACGCGATTAACGCATGTGTATTTTTTTTCCTCGGCCGCCCCGTAGTTTCAGAGCGCATCGAGTTTAAAATACCATATACAAGCTGATGCTGACAGCCCCGCTCCTGCTGCCCGCTTGTGGCAGACCACACTTCCACGCTCACCGGCAGGCATCGACTGGCCATCGGGAGGACCGGGAGGGTGTGTGTATGTGTGGCCCGAGCGAGCGAGAGAGAGACCTTACGTGCATTGTTGTTGTTAGCATCTGGTGCTAGCTAGCTGCGCTAACGGATAGAAGGAGCTGTTTAAATGAAAACAGAGGAGCGCTCTATCCACACAACTGCGCCGAGCACTTGACTTTATGCAGGAAGCCAGACAGTGGGACATTGTACGAAAAGTCAGCACACTCAGCACGGAAAGTGATCCGTAGATGATTGCAGCGTCCAGGCAGCTCCAGTTCGAGCATATGCCTTGAGTTGCACATAGCTCCAACGATCCATCACTCACTCACACACACACACACACACACACACACACACACACACACACACACACACACACACACACACACACCATTTGTATTGTATTATTGTATGAGAGAGGTTCCAGGTTGAATTGAGGCGAATATTTGTAATGTTCAGAGGTTGTTTAATATTCATGAGAATATTTGTCATTGTTCAAATTATAATAAACATTAGCATAAAGCATATTTGTCCACTCATATGTTGATAAGAGTATTACAAACTTTAAAAATATTCCTCTAAGGTACATTTAGAACAGATAAAAAATGTGCGATTAATTTGCGATTAATCGCGATTAACTATGGACAATCATGCGATTAATCGCGATTAAATATTTTAATCGACTGACAGCCCTAGTATAAATATATAATGTATATCTTATAAACTTAAACTTCTTATTTTGTTTTTTTCCCGGGTCGCCGAGGGTACTGGCATTGTTTGTTCGCCGCCCAAATCTTGTTCTTTAGTCCAGATCAGAACCTCTCCTGTCTGGCTCTCTACTTTTTAAACGTCAGTCATCAGAAAAAATAGCAGCATCTTTCTATCGAATCGACACAGACCTTTGTGTTGTCATCTCCTACCTGCTGGCTCTTTCCTGCTCACCGGTCCCTAGCCCGCTAGCTAGCTAGCTAGCTAGCATTATCGGACCTAGCAGGCTGCTACCTAGATGCCCCTCGGCTCCCCGAAGTCTGCTGAGCTAACATTTCTGTCTCCACCCCAACTCCACCCTAATTCCGCGGCTCGTGTGGGTCTTCCCATCCTGCTGCGATCAGCCAGCTTCCCCGCTGACATCGTCTCTCCCTGCCGCCTACAGCCGGTGGCTATCAAGCTAGTAGGCTGGTCACCCGGCTCCCACTCTGCACCAGGCTGTCTGCCCCTCCTACGATTCTCCTCCGGAAACCGCTGGAATTATTCTCCTGATATGCTGAGGATTATCCTTCTGATTTTACCTGGACTCACACCGCTCCGTCTTCCACGGTCATCCGGATAATATGTAACGGCCCGCTAACAGTTAAAGTTAGCACATCTTCGTCAGCTGAGACGCACTACACCTTCGGCCAGCCCAGAGAGAAAACTCTGCATGGCTTTGCTAAATGCTAGGTCAATAGCAAACAAGACGTTCCTGTTAAACGACTTCTTCACCTCTCATGATCTGGATTTAATGTTCCTGACAGAGACCTGGGTCCACACCGGCGAGTATATACCGTTTTCTGAACTTCTTCCTCCCGACTGTACTTTCTTCAGCTCCCCCCGTACCACCGGCCGTGGTGGGGGTATAGCTTCAGTGTTTAGAGCTAATCTCCAATGCCGTTTGCTTCACCCAGTAACTAGCTATGCTAGCTTCGAGTTGCAGCTTTTTGAATTGAACCCAGCCTCGCCTATACTCTGCGCAGTCGTGTATCTTCCGCCAAAGTACAATAATGATTTCACAACTGACTTTTCTGACTTTTTGTCCGGGATCATGGTGAAATATGATCGTGTTTTGATCTGTGGAGACTTTAATGTCCATGTGTGCTGCGAGTCTAAACCTCTGGTTAGGGATATTTTAAACCTCCTTGACTCTTTCGGTCTTATTCAGTCTGTAGCTGGCCCAACACACGAAAAAGGACAGACCTTAGATTTAGTATTATCGTTTGGATTGTCTATCTCTGTGGATGAAATCTGTGCAGAAACGCGTATCTCAGACCATTTACCGGTTCTGTTTACAACCTCGATCCCTTCTGTAGGAGTCGAATCACGTGTTCCTGCGCGTTGTCTGCGTTCAATTAACCCCTTGACTGCCTCACAGTTTTCAGATGCTTTTAATACTTATCCGATTTGTAAATTAGAGGTGAACTGTGCTTTTAGTGCGGATGAGCTTATCTCTTTATTTGATTCGACATGCACACTAATACTGGATTCCGTTGCTCCTTTTACGCTTAGACGCAACAAAGTTCTCTCAGAGCCGTGGCTCAATGATTGTACTCGCGCTTTTAGACGCGCTTGCAGGCGTGCCGAGAGAAAATGGAAAAAGGATAAACTTCATGTCTCCTTAGAGATTCTTCGTGCTTGCCTTTCCGACTACCAGACGGCAGTCAAAGCAGCCAAAACAGAGTATATTTCTCTGTTAATCTCCAAAAACAGCCATAAACCTCATGTTCTTTTTAATGTCCTCAACTCGATCATTAATCCTTGTGATGCTTCTCCAATTGTGCCATCAACTACTCTCTGCGATACATTTCTTACATTTTTTATCGAAAAAGCTCTTAGGCTAGCCAATACTATTGCTACCCCAGATCCTGCTCCCTTGCTGTGCCCTGCTGTCCTCGACCATTTTGAGCCTGTATCCCTCTCTTCTCTCTCGGATGTAGTCAAGCACCTGCGGCCGAGAAACTGCACCTTAGACAGCATTCCCTCTCGCTTCCTTAGAGATGTTTTTGAATCAGTTGGAGCAAGTGTTTTATTGCTTGTAAACACCTCTCTTAGCTCAGGATGTGTCCCAGCTGCCTTCAAACATGCCGTGGTTAAGCCACTACTTAAAATGAAAAATCTCGATCCCTCCATTCTCGCAAATTTCAGGCCCATCTCCCAGCTACCCTTTTTGTCTAAAGCCTTGGAGCGAGTAGTCTACGCCCAGCTGCAGTCGTTTTTAACCACGCATGGCATCAATGAAAAATGTCAGTCTGGCTTTAAACCTATGCATAGCACTGAAACAGCCCTTTTAAGAGTTTTTAATGATCTGCTCTTAGCCGCCGATTCAGGCAGCCCAGCTGTCTTGGTGCTGTTTGACTTAACTGCTGCCTTTGACACTGTGGATCATAGTACCCTGTTGTCACGGCTTGAACAGTCCGCAGGTATTACAGGCTCTGCTCTTGCATGGTTTAG
Source organism: Pseudochaenichthys georgianus (assembly GCF_902827115.2). NCBI lineage: Eukaryota > Metazoa > Chordata > Actinopteri > Perciformes > Channichthyidae > Pseudochaenichthys > Pseudochaenichthys georgianus. The sequence continues at coordinate 12,080,592 of NC_047522.1, read as the reverse complement.
GTCTTACCTGACGGACCGTAGCTTCTCAGTGCAGCTAGGTGCCTTCTCCTCTGCCAAAGCCCCTCTTACCTGTGGGGTTCCCCAAGGCTCGATTCTGGGCCCCATCCTTTTCCTATTGTATATACTGCCCCTAGGTTCAATTCACACAAAACATAATATCCCCTTCCATTGTTACGCTGATGATGTACAGATTTATCTGCCTCTCAATCAAAATGCCAACTCACTACAGCAGTTGAAGGACTGCTTAATAGAGATTACATCCTGGCTGAGCCAAAACTTCCTTACCCTCAATGAGAGCAAGACTGAGGTCATCTTTTTTGGACCCCAACCAACAGTCTCCCCGGTTGAAATTCTGGGCTCCCTCAATAAAAAGATCCTCCCCTCTGTCATGAACCTTGGAGTGACCTTCAACAGCGCCTTTAAATTTGATAAACAGGTTAGCACTGTAGTCAAGACCTGCTTTTTCAAAATACGACTATTGGCTAAGACCAAGTCGTTTTTATCTTTTAAAGACCTAGAAAGGGTTATTAACGCCTTTGTTACCTCGAGACTGGATTACTGCAATGCTCTGTATGTGGGTATCAGAGGTCGCGTTAACCGAATATTTTCCGTCAATGACGGATTTTTTCTAACAATGACGGAAAAATCTGAAAGCAGTCAGATTAGAACACAACTCGGAAAAGCGCCAAAATGTCCACCAGCGGCCCACATTATATTACATCCTTAGTGGCCAGGTCGACTGAGGGCGATCTACTGTACTCTACTGTAGTCTGTAACTATTATTTAGTCATTCACACCCCTGTCCAGTTGGTGGCGAGTGTGTGTACTGTATATTAAGTAGCTATTGTCTAATCTTGTTTTTGACCTCGTTGATTACCTCGCTGTTTAACCGGCTTTAGCAATCGCAAAATGTCACGGCAGCTGATCGTCCGAAGCTTTTTTAATAAGCCCAGTAATTGTGATGGTGTGGATAAACGAGGTGAAAAGAGGGATTGATGCGGTGGAGGATGAAGGACAAGCCAGTAAGACTACAACTGACACCATTCAGCCAGCGGCAGAGGGGCAAGCAAGTGGCAAGGAGTTCAAGCGGGAGTACCGGGTTCAGTGGGAGGAAGAGTTTAAGTGGCTGAGGAGGGAAGATGGCAAAATGTTCTGCGACATCTGTAGAAAAGCTAAGATGAGTAACGGATTTGTCCGAGGGTGCACGACGATGCAGAGATCAGCGTTCAGGCTACAGCAGGTCAATTGAGTTGTTCTTGTACATTTTTTTTCATATTTTGATTGTAATTGTTGATTGTTCAGCTAGTTCAGAATGCAGCTGTACGTCTTCTTACTGGCCATAAAAAGCGTGACCATATCACCCCAATTCTGGCTTCATTGCACTGACTTCCAGTTCGGGTTCAGAATAGATTTTAAACTCCTTTTATTTGTTTTCAAAGCCCTAAATGGGCTGGCTCCTGCCTATATAGCCGAACTCCTCCATCGCTACACCCCAGGCAGAGCCTTAAGGTCGGCTGATCAGCTGCTGTTGATAGTGCCTAAGACCAGGCTTAAAACCCGAGGGCATCGAGCTTTCGCAGCGGCTGGCCCTAGGCTCTGGAATACTTTGCCTCTCCATGTGAGGTCGGCCCAGACCCTGGGGGTTTTTAAATCAACACTTAAAACTCACTTTATCTCTCTGGCTTTTGTTTAATTATTAATTTATTTATTTAGTTATTTATTTATTCATTTAGTTTATTTTAATATTTATAACATAACATAGGATTTCACAAAGTATTTTTAAAATAGTTTATACATTATTCGAATATAGGAATAGTCGATAGGATTACTTAAAATATAGTACCTTATATTTCATCTTTTTTCACTAGACCCCTGCGGTTTTGGTTTTATAAACTGTTTGTAATTACTTCTTCATCCATTTTTGGATTTCTGCGGGGTTTTTCTTTTAAACCCTAAACCCCCCCCCCCCCCCCCCCCCCCTTGCGGTTTGTCCCTCCCCTCTCCCTCTGCGGATCTAAGGTCCGGTAGAGGGGGATGGGGTACAGAGTCGCTTATCCAGGCGGTGGAGTACATCTGATGAAGAGATAGGTTGTTGTGCTCCCTATCTCTGTTTCTTATCCTACATTTTCACCCTGGACTAGAGGGAAAGCGTTCTTCAAGCGTTCTTCAGCTCTGTTTCTCACTATATTCTTCCTACCCCGTTTACTTTGAACTATTCTAGGAGAGTGTGTTGACGTTGACTCGTTGGGCCTTTCCTCCTGTACTTTTTTGTTCCCCAGTTCTTTCCTTTAACTGAATCTAGGAGAGGGCATTTAGGCCTCTCTACTTCCTTCTTTTGATTAGTTTAGTTTTTCACCCCTTTTCCCTTGAACTAATTTAAACGGGAGAGTGCATTTACGTAGTCACGTTGTGCGTCTCGGCGTATACTTTGACTTTCTGTCTCTTTGGAGAGTGCTATTACGTTGGATACGTTGGGCCTTTTCACTGTTGTCTCTCTTCACTAGTATCCCCTGTCCGCTTTTCATAATTTCCACCCTATTCTAAGGGGAAGCATGATGGTGCCTTTTCATTTCAGTTTCTTCACCTCTTACTCGTTTAATATTTAGGAGAGTGCATTTACGTAGTCACGTTGTGCCTCTCTTCCTCTGTTTCTGGCTGTTTTTTTCATACCCTTGTTTCTCAGAGAAGAGAAGAAATACTATTCTAAAAAGGAGCTGACACATGGTGTCTCTTCACTTGTACACTTGAGGGGTCAGAGTTCATATGGTGAGGGATTCCATGAGCGGTATGCGCCGGTCTGTGCCTTTACCGTGGACTTCTAATAGAACTGCTCGGGTCTTGATAGATTGAGTGGGGAAGTTCATGAGATATTTCTTTCACCCACCTCCCCATTTTCCCTCTGCTGGTCTCTGGCCTTGTAGAGGGTAACGGGGTACGGAGTCGCTTAGATAAGCGGGGGAGTGCATCTGACGAAGTTGTGTGTTGTGCTCCCTATCTCTGTTTCTTATCCTATATCTAATAGAACTGCTCGGGTCTTGATAGATTGAGTGGGGAAGTTAATGAGATCTTTCTAGAGGGTTATCAAGTTTCCCTCTCTGTCTGTGTCTGTGTATTGGCTTGTTCCGATTAACCCAGCCAAATCTTTTTTCTTGTTTTGTATCTATATCTACGCCGGGATCCAGAGTCGAGGCTGATCCTCTTGCTGTAGTCCTGTGTCTTGGATCCTCTATCCCGAGTTCTGGATTAAGTCGTGGACTTCGGGTCGTGGCTGAACCTGTCTCTGCGGTCCTGCCTTGGGTCTCGCCATGCTGCTTCCCTGATGGCTTCCACAGGATTGTAGCTGACATCCTCGTGGATTAATCTTCTTATTACAGACACATGCATTTCCTAACATTCGGTCTATATGCTGTAAAATGTATTATCTCTTCGATTTACACACGGCATCTATTGCACGTTTGTCCGTCCTGGGAGAGGGATCCCTCCTCTGTTGCTCTCCCTGTGGTTTCTCTCATTTTTTTCCCCCTTTAAACTGTGGGTTTTTCTCTGGAAGTTTTTCCTTGTACGATGTGTGGGTCTAAGGATAGAGGGTGTTGTTTTTATCATACTGATATTCTGAACAATCTGTGCTGTTGTATTTGCTATAAAGTGTCTCTACTGTAGGCTATTTTTATTATATGTACAGCACTTTGGCTCGACCAAAAATCGTTTATAAATGTGCTATATAAATAAAACTTGATTTGATTTTGATTTGATTTAAATATGTTTCAGTAGTGCATTTTAGTGACCTGCCATAAATGGCAGAAGGTAAATAGTCAACATGACAGGTTAGAGGGGTCATGAAATACTACTTTTAAGTTAAAGTAAAAAGAAGAGTAGTATTAATTACAGGTTAATGCTGTATACAAATGTATTTAAGGTAACAGATTTGATTGAATGTGAAATTCAATTCGACATATGTGTTTATCACATAAAAGAGTAACATACAGACTAAGGAAGGTATGTGAATGGTTAATGAGGAATGTAAGTCGAAATTGAAATGCATAAGATAATTAATATGTTTATATGATTTTGTGTAATAAAACAACCTCAGGAGAAGTAATATGGAAGGAAACTGAACACAACGTGTTATGGAGTCAGATTTGGGTCAATATTCTAGCGCGCAAAACAAACTATACTCACGAGCGGAAAATGTGCTTTTACACGAGCATGAAATTAAATGACCCTAACACCACATTTATGCTGAAAAATTCTTCATGTCTCAACCAAGTTTCAGTGAGACAGCATATATCAATATTATAATCGGATATTAACCTGTTAAACCCTGAGCCTGTTTTTCAGGTTTCAGGCTCGAAAATGACATTCCCAGAACAAATGACTATAACTTCACTTCTAAATATGATTAATTGTTGTTATCAAAGCAAGGTTACATCTGTGAGTTGGATGTAGAAGTGTCAGAATCAATATAGAATGTTCTGTGTCAGAGTAAATTCAGATGGAACATAGCAAAAAAATGTAAATTCCTGTCTCCGCCTAAAAAAAACCCATTACTTATAGTGAAGACTAACCTTGAATGATGGGTTAGTAGCCTAAAAGCTTTAGGAATCCAAAGTATAACATAATAAGTACCCTGTATCAAGATTGAGGCAAAAAACGTGACATTTGACCTTTTTAGAGAGGTTTATGAAAATAAAGTCCAGGCGGAATAAGCTTTGGGCACATTTGGTTCCATCAGTGCCATTTTACCTTTTTCAGGTACCAGACTATAAAAATCATTGTATTACATTGAATAATCACTATAGGTATTCATTCCACCCAAAAAATAAATAAATAAAATATTTAAAAAAAAAATTATATTTCTTAAAAAAATGTTAAACATATTTTTGTGTGTGAGTGTGTAGGTGTGTATGTGTAAGTGTAGCTGTGTGTGTATGTAACTGTACCAACGCACTATACAATAAAACTACACTGTAGGTCATTGTGTGTAGGTGTACTTGCACAATACAAAAAAAACGGAAACATAGGTAACATTTGACTCCAACTGGGGCAGATTTATTTCAAACATTTTACCAACGTACTATACAATAAAACCACACTGTAGGTTTGTAAAAACAACAAATATTTTACCAACACACTATACAATAAAATCACGCTAGGTATATAAAAACAACAAGTATTTTTTTTTTTTAAATAAACACTCGCAAAATGTTATGCCTACCTGAACTTTATACCTACCTGAATGTTCTAGTATTTAGGTCGTGCCACTCCCTGAAACAGTTCTTTTTGACAGTGAAGTACAGAGGGACCTGGCACTTCCTGCAGTACACAGGTGTCTTCACCCTTTTGAGTCCAGCATCTAAGCACCTCCTGCAGTTCTTCCTGACCTTGGTGGCATCTTCCCCATAATACTCGGGCATGCATGTGAGTGGTGGAGGAGGAGGGGGTGGTGGAGGTGCAGGGCCTTCAGCAGGGCCTTCAGCAAACTCCAACAATTCTGCAGCAAGCTGCTCCCTGAAAGTCTTCTGGGTGTGTGGCTTTGTCCTGCTGGGGTCACACCTCATCTAACAAATGTGGGAAAACAAAGAGATTAGATTAATTCACTGGCTTATACTTATAGGATAATATTGGACTATAAATGAATAATATTACACCAAATAAATAAGTAAACACATGTATATTCATTCACTGGCCATTCATTTAGAAAATGTAACTCCAAAATGACAAGTAACACCATTTAGCATTTTGCCTAATAATTCCTGTAGCTTCTTGGCTAAGCTAACACTGTGATGCAGTTCCACCAAACACATAAGTAATATATAAAAAGGATAATATTGGACTATAAATGAATAATATTACACCAAATAAATAAGTAAACACATATATATATATTCATTCACTGGCCATTCATTTAGAAAATGTAACTCCAAAAAGACAAGTAACACTATTTAGCATTTTGGCTAATCATTCCTGTTGGCTAAGCTAACACTGTGATGCAGTTCCACCAAACACAAAAGTAATACATAAAAAGGATAATATTGGACAATAAATGAATAATATTACACCAAATAAATAAGTAAACACATTATATTCATTCACTGGCCATTCATTTAGAAAATGTAACTCCAAAAAGACAACTAACACTATTTAGCATTTTTGCCTAATCATTCCTGTAGCTTCTTGGCTAAGCTAGCACTGTGACGCAGTTCCACCAACCATATAAGTAATATATAAAAACAGAGAGATTACATACCTTTCCCGTGGTGGAAGTTCAACATCCGAGTCACTACTGTCCGGATCCAGGTCTGGCTGGAGGAGATCTTCATCATCCGACGAAGAGTCATCTGGTATGATCATAGCTATCGTCAGCTAGCATCTCTAGCACCTGCTCTGTGGTGAAGCTCTCCCTTCTGGCTGCGTAATGCGTAATGGAGCCGGAGCAGGCGTAGTTTATACTACGCAGGATCATATATTTAGAACCCATTGGTCGATTTGGGTGATTGACACCTTTTCTGAACCGTTAGAGCCAATAGAATCGAGTGACAGTTAGTAAGTCCCGCTAAACACTTACGTCAAGTAGAGAGAGGTTTGCGTAAACAGCATGTGAGACAGCATTAGCTCCGGACTGCGAAACTTTATACCTACTCTGCTGCCATGAATGTAATGATAGATTATCAGGAACAATTCTAAAGTGACTAAGAGACATTGGATTAACCTTAAACAGCGTTTTTATTCCCTTGAACAAGAGCTTTGATCACAAAACAGCAACGGTAAGACATAATTATTGTTATGGTTTTGAAAACTGCTGTTTTTTTTCTTCTCTGTTCTGGCTGCTAGTTCAGTGAGTTTGTGTCCTACAGTACTTATAACAAAAATAATCTGTGGAGTATCAGATTTCAGATGATATGTAGTTTGTGCGGAAAATATTACATTTTAAAGATCGTTTTTGCTAGTTAGCACCGGAAGTAGCATCTGCCCGTTTTAGCTAAGGGCTAAGCTAAGTATTAGTCAGGCTAATACTAACACTTCTTGTGAGACTTGTGTTTTGTTTCTGTAAAAATGGTTCGTATTGTCAGTTAGCTGAGATTCTTCTCGTTAATCTGGTATAACACATTAATAGGTTTTTAAATATTAAGATGCCCTGTGGCGGGGACCTTCGGGCTTAACAGGTTAAATCATTTACCAATATTGCTTTAGATGCTAGAGATCTTATGTTTAAGAGATCACATTTAATATTCCTGTTTTGTTGCACTGTAGTAGTTGTTACATTTACTTTTATTAGGTTATTATGTATGACACCTCTATTAGGTTTTACCTTAAATTGTCCTTGGGCAGACACACACACCGTTAATATTTGAAAGATACATTTTTGTGTATAAAATATGAAAACTAGAAAATGAAGTACTTTGTGTCAGTAGATTTCGTCAAGAATCTGACTCTTATTGGCAGTTTGTGATTTTGATGCTATTTCAGTGAAACAAGGCTGTTTTGACATTTGACAGATTTATGCTTAATTCTCTCAGAAAGTTACTGAAAG